>NC_068400.1:19861485-20161485 GCF_023724105.1 Carassius gibelio
CATGCTAATAAGCAACAATTGATAACTGATGCTTAAAATAAAGTGTTAGTAAGTTTCAGTGTAAGTTTTGTTTTGTACTAGGTTTAGACTGCAACTGGGGGAGAGTGCAGCAAATACATTAAATGACTGGTCAAGTCTTACAGACAGGTACAACCAGAACAGGCTGGTCTAACCCCTTTAACCAGCCCAACGTTTTATTCAGTGGGTGTGTATAAGGAATAAAAAGGCAGATACTGTTCCCAAAATTAGCTACTTCAGCTCTCACAGATTTCACAGTTTATATAAATATATTTATTTTTTGCCATCAAATGTTTCTTAAAAGAAAATAACTATAAGTATTACAGGGCATTTCAAAATCACAACAAAATGGTCAAAAGAAAATATGCGTAAATATACATATATAAATACATAAATATATATATACACATGCATATACAGATACATATAAATAAAATAAACCATACATATACAATATACACATATGGAGAACAAATAATAATAAAGAGGAATTACTCGAGTTCAGGAGTTCGAATTAATGAATAAATAAAACTTAAATCAGGTAAAGAAAAGAGAGTACATGAAGAAAGTAAGAAAGTACCTGGAACCTTCAGAACACATAGGGTACAGGTTGGGTTGGTTAATCTCCATTAAATGGAGCTGGCGAGGGGTTAAATATGTTCTATGTACAAAGTTGAAATCAATCTGCTGGTGGTCAGGATTACAAGAGACCTCCTTCATAATTATCCAAACATCCTCCTGTAAGTAAAATCTGGATACAGATTCGGGCAGTAACACATCTCCACAGCATATCTAAAGGCAGTTTAGCATAAGAGGCCTCCAAAATAAAATAATATAAAATGGACACCAAGCCTCTATTATTTCCTTGAGCAATAATACATTTATGCAAAGGTTGTTGCCAAGGTACACCATAGGCTTTGAGAGCCTATCATATATATATATATATATATATATATATATATATATATATATATATATATATATATATATATATATATATATATATATATATATATATATATATATATATATATATATATATAATTACAAATAATTAGGAGGCTGGCAAAGTAAATGAGTTTTCAATATCTTGAAAAGAGCACAAACCAGATTCATAATAAGCGTCTTTCAAATGGTGAACACCACTCCTCCTCCAATTCGAAGGATAAATGGGTCTGCAACCAATTGTCAGGCCTTTATTATTGAATATGGGAGACTATGCCACCTACAGGAGATCTTGCCTCTAGATTTGACCTACCTCCAGGTGAGTTATATGTGTAAATGCATTTCCAATCCTGTCCATGAACTTCCATCCACTTGCCACCAGAGGCCGCCCTCCCATCATATTGACTGTCACATCATACAGACTGTTATACATCTTCTTGGACTACATTTCCCATGCTACATTGCACTAATCACAAGCTCAACACACACACAGCTGCTACCAATTACACCCACTTTAAGAATCAGTCCCAAACAACCATTCACTGCCGAGTATTGTTTAGTGCTGTACATGTCACTGTTGGTTGATAGCTACTTTATGGAGCCTATGTATTGATTTCCTGTTTCCTAGTCTAGACTAGTCCTGTCATAGTTTTGTTTTGCCTGTTTTCCAGTCCTTTGATTCTCGCCTGTGTATATTGGATTATCCGTTTGCCTGACCCTGTTTTTAATACTGTGTGCCCCAGCCTGGTCTATTGCTCGTGTCTACAGATGACCCCTTCTTTCAAGCCCTCTGGATTAGGTTTACCGATCAATCACCCACATCTAGCCTAGGAATACTCTTTCTCTTGCCTCATTCATGTCTGTTTGCTCTTTATTGACCCATGCCTGTTTGGGAACACACTTTTGAATACAGCTCTGCATATGGATCTGCACGCTCCCTCTGTTCTTTCTGTAACACACTGCATGTCCTTGTCTGTAGCTTGCCCTATTTAATATTGTCAACAATTCATGATCATTGTGACTCATAATGAAGTGACTGATGGTATTGGAGTTGATATGACAATTTGCAGTAGATTAATCTGAATATTTTTTCAGTAACTTCTTACATTCGCTCTGTTCTTGATAACAGCATTGAAGAATACTTACAAAGGAGGTAAAATGAAAGATTAACATACACATTGTACATGTTCATTCTAAAAGCAGAGGTAAGCTGCTAACCTTTTTCTGTTGTACAGTCAACTGATAGCTGCTGGAGGATATTAGTGACGTTAAAGGAGATCTCGAGACTACACTGTTCGTCCTTTGCAAGATACAAAAATGACACCGTTTATGTTACACGATAAGAATCAGTTATGTGAACATAGTTCAGTGACAATTTTGTTACAGAGCAAAAAATTGCATGTTATGTGCATTTCATGATGACATATTACTGTGTATAATAACTTTAGGCTACCAGAAATGAATACTGTCACATTGATGATGGTGTCCCTATAAGAGTGATGCAGAGGTAAAGATTCTCTACTAACACTATGGCCAATGAAATATGTAATCTGGTCACTATTGCAAAATAAATCTCGACCCAGACATTTTTAGGCTTACCAACTTGTTATTAAGATCAGCGTTTCCATCTTCATGTTTTAACTCAGGTTTTCAGTCATCTATCATCAATTTTACTTTCACCATATGCAAATAATACTGAAGAAATAAAAGAAACCACATAATAACAGCAAACTTATAAATAGCATGGGTATGTTGCTATGGACAGTGGTCCATTATAAAGTTTTGTAGTCAAAAATGTATCTGAACACTGAATGCTTGAAGCAACATAAACAATTTTTGCACAAAGCCATATAATAAGCATTATAAATGGAAACTAATGTAATGACTTTTTCTGATTTTGCTATGTTGTTCTTTTAGGTCCTTTTTGAAGCAGGAGAGAATAGGATTGGCACTGTTTGCTTTGTTCTGACTGATTTCCTCACAAACAGGAGTGAAGCAGAGTTGTGCAAAGGTAAATGGAGGAATCAGAATCCTCTTCAGGGATAGTTGGCATATTGGAGTATAGTACTGACATTTTTAAAATGTATAGTTTTACAATATTATGGCCACCTGAGCAAAGATGGTTTTGCCAAAGATCTTGAGGGTGACTGATGACTGCCTGATGACGCTGGGTAAATATATAAGACTTAATTTTAGTCTTTGTATCTGTGTGGGTTTGTCATTTTAAATGCTTCAGTGGCCGTTTGAATAAAGGCAGTTCTATAAAAACTTGCTCAAGAGGCAGGCCTGTTTTTCCATATGTTAAGGGTGGTTTCGTTCTCACACACAAAAATTTAGGTTAGGTACAAATATCCAAGATAAACAAAATTTATATATAAAAAAAGTTATTCTTTAGTTATTCTTTATAATTACAATGAATAATAATAGAAGAATAATTATGGGGAGCCCCACACATGGCATGCATGAAAAAAATAAAATAAATAGGCTAAATCATGTGCACAATTTACTATTTCGTTCCCTCGATTTATACATTTTGCACTCAATTTACTCATTTGTTTCCTCGATTTGCTAAATCATGCACACGATTTATAAATTGAGAGAATGAATTAGTAAACTGTATGCGTGATTTAGCAAATCAAGGGAATAAAATTGTGTAAAGGGGTGTATTCATGACCCCTGTAAACACCCAATCTCCTCGGGTGTGTCTCTTCAGGAGCGTTTCATTCAAACTCTTTGTGCGACTCATTGAGTAATAGTTTTTCTTTGAAGGTACACTCAAAAGCATGTTGGTTAAGTGTTTCAAGATACTTTAAATTTACTTTATTAATTGGTTAAAAAAAAACATCTGCATATCTATATTTGTGCAAACAAGCTGTATGATTCTCAAAGTTTTGTGACATTTGAATGTAGACTGTAACTGAAAACATACAGTTGTTTCCATAAGGAGCCTACTGATCTGAAATCATATTTTGGGGGAACCCAATGCATTGAGGTTTATTCTTGAAATGTATTCATTTTGGAAATTTATGTAAACAAAACAAATAAATTCAGAAACACATTTTTTTTATTACCTCAAGGTAATCATATTCATACACAATGAGGACATCAACAATTAAGTAAATGTAAAACCAAATATCATAATAGATAATAATAATAATAAAAGTTATGCTAAAAAGTATGCAGCAAGATAATCATTGTTAAAAGCACACTGACTATGATCTATCCAGTGTTGTTTAGTATAATACTAATATTAATGAATGGGCATTAGGCCTATTATAAAGTGGCCCCAGTGTTTCTTGTTTGCTGTACAAGCACACAGTGCACCTGTAGAAACTGATAGGACTGTAATTGGAGAAGATGTGCCACAGGCAACAGATGCAGCGGCGCCATCACAGTGGAGAAGCGCTCACACAGTCAAACTAGGTCCTTTAGGAACTTTTATTTCTATTTTATTTTTACAATCATTTGACAGTCCAAGCGACCTTTTAATGAGAACTTTTCAATGAAGAGCTTTTAGACCACTATTTCTGCATGAAGCAGAGAGCATAACCATCTGAAGATGTTTCCCACAGCACTTTTTCCATATGCTTTTTTACTTGGGATTGGGCTACAATTTGTCCAGACAAAAATCTACACAAACCGCTGGGCAATTAAAATAACTGGAGGTCCTGATGCTGCTGATCTTATTGCAGGAAAGTACGGATTTGTGAACATGGGCCAGGTAAGTCCCTTAACAGAAATGTATTGCCATTTAAGTATGTTTCGTTAGGTAACATCTGATAAAATATGTCTAACTTTTTACAAGATAAACTGGGTATTATCTAAATTTTTAAACTTTGAATTTATTATTTAAAATGTGTGTTTTCCTTATTGAAATACTTACTACAGTATGTACTGTACCTCAAAGGCACATCTCCTGTTTTTTTTTTGTTTTTTTGTTTTTTTGTATGATCCCAAAATTGGAACTGGCAACTATTGATTATGATACAGTGATGGTCACAGTTGGTAATGCCATGGTACTTTGAAAAGCATTACATTTTCAAATCATTTTCAAACCCCTTTAATGAACAGGTTCAAAATGCGGCTGCCGATTCCTGACGGTAGTTTGAAAGTGTGAGGAAATCACTCCTGTCCTGCAGCCGTTGCCTTGGTTACCTGTGCGCTTCAGGATTAATTTTAAAGTGCTCTTATTGGTTTTTAAGTCTTTAAATAGTTTAGCACCTTCTTACCTCTCAGACCTGTTGATAGTCCACCAACCTGCAAGAGCTCTCAGGTTTGCCAACTTAAGGCTCTTAGTGGTTCCTAGATCCAGACTCAAGTCTAGGGGTGAGAAGGAATTCGCCGTAGTTGCTTCGAGACTTTGGAATAGTCTTCCTACAGAAATCAGAACTGCCCCTGTTTAAAAACATTTTCATTTGACCTGGCTTATTATTCATGATTTGCATTGCTCTGCCCTGTGTCTTGCCATTTTATTTATTAACCTTGTCTTTGTTTTTAATTTTGTTTGTGGCTGGTTAATTTGTACGCCACACTGGTCAACAGTAGTTTTGTTTAGTTGTGCTTAATAAATAAACTGAATAAACTGAAAATTGAAATTTTATTCTATTCAAGCTTGACTTATTGTCATTGAAAGTGGGAAATGATGTTTCACCAGGTCCAATTACTGCTAGGATAAAACTTAAGACCAACTCATTCTTATGAGTAAATTACATTCTTTGTAAAAAATAAACCCAAAGACTGTTCCTAGAATTCTTTCAAATGAGTCTTTCATTCTTACCGAGCCCATGTCTCTGGGTCACTGGCTCTTGTATAATAAATGTGTTTAACCATGCAAGACGAGCTCCTAACCTCCATGGCATCTTATACCCTACTTCAGTTAGTTAACCAACAGGCACACTTTCTTTTGTCTCCTAGAAGAGAAAATAAGTAAGGAAATTACAGTACAAATACATTTTTAAGTTATTTTAATATAATTGAATATTTGAGGTTTACAACAAATAAAATAGGAACAAAGGTGTGTGGATATACAGTAAGAATGCAATCGAAGTAATCTAAATTATGAAACTACACATTATACAGTACATCTGACCCAAAGTGTAAAACTGTCAATATACACACTACAGTTCAAATGTTTGGACTCAGTAAGACTTTTATTTAATTATTTATTTTTTACATTATTTACATTTCTTATTTTTTTCTAATTCAGAAATGGCACATTAACTTGATCAGTGATAGTTAATACAATTTTAAAAAGTATGTATAATGGTTTCTACAAAAAATATTAAGCATTGAATATATTAAGAAAATGCACCAAAATAAGCATATTAGAATAATTTTGTAATGATTTAGTGACATTTGAGATAGTCAAATCAGCTTTGCCATTGACAGAAATTACATTTATCAAATTTATATAATGGCATATACATGCATTGCCTTGTGAAAGTATTCATACCCCTTTATTTTTTCATGTTTTATTATGTTGCTGCTTTATGTTAACCTGCTTTAAATTATTTTTCATTCCCCATCAGTCTATGCTCCATACACAACAAAGGCAAAGAAAAAAATAATAATAATAATAATGTTTTTAACATCTTTGGAAACTTGTTAAAAATAAAAACTTTCTGGAAAAGTTTAAAGTAGCTCAGGAGCATTCATATTGCTTGTAGATGTTCCTACACTATATTTATAAATATATAGAGTTCTGAAAATGTTGTCAGTAGAGCATGGAATATTCACGTAGTATAAGCCAGTTTGAATTTGATTAGACAGTTTATTTTGCTTTGTCTAATTGCACACGTTATCTTTGCTACCATGTAAGATGCTGACTTCCTCTACAGTGGGGCTGTTAAGTTCCGGTTAAATCTGGTATGGCTTCGGCCAACATCATAATGTCAAGGCAGAGGGTGTCAAAGAGTAATCAGCAGCCAAAGTTTAAGCTCAGCTGAATCGTGCAGTGCTAGCTCAGGTTGCCTCTGATGGTAAGTCTAGCAGCGGTGTAGGATAACCCTTTTGTTGTTTCAAAGGCATACGTCAGGGATGAATACATAATTTATATCTCTGTCAGTCACACTTCAGCAGTGGCTGTATATATAAAACCATCTTCTTCCCCTCGTTCCGCTGCAGATTGGTGGGCTAGTGGACCATTACCAGTTCCATCAAAGTGGAATCATCAAACGGTCCACAATTAAAAGCAGAGGAAAGCACATTCTCATCACCACAGAGAACAAGGTACAAGGATCATATACCATCAGTCACTGAGACACCACTGAATAGTTAATAAGTTAGACTACACCACCCAAAAACACCACACACACTTACCAAAACAGATTAAGATGGTACAGCAAAAACCACACAGATGATTCCTTAAACTTGACATTGATAATTGCTCTTAATGAATATTTCATTTAATTCATTGTTGTTTGTGAAGCATGATATGTTGTCAGCAGCACATCACAAATATGTTCTAATGCTAAAGGTGAAGTGGATCCAGCAACAGATGGTTCAGAAGAGAGTTAAAAGAACCAACACAATGGACCAAACCCTCGTCACCAGCTTCAATGACCCTAAATGGGACAGCATGTGGTACATTGTTAGTATGCAACACATTACAATCAGAAATTTGATATTCTGTTAAAAGACATTATTAAGTTGAACAAATTGTTTCCACAAAATGTTTTATATCATATTGAAATATCCCTTGCAAATACCTTTTATTACCTTTACTAAAATGTAATAAAATGTCATATATCTTCCTTCTCTTTCATAGCACTGCGATCACAACTGCTTGACCGACATGAACATCCAGGCCGCCTGGCGCAGGGGCTACACTGGGAAAGGGGTTGTTGTTTCCATTCTGGATGATGGTATAGAAAGACAGCATCCAGATCTAAAACAGAACTATGTAAGTTCATGAAAAAAAGAGAGAGATTTGCATAAAGAAATCTGAAAATAATGGAAATAAATTGAGCTGTGTATATTATTTGCATTTAAAAACTAAAGTGAAGGGTGGCTGATTTAATCTGATATACTGTATGTTTATAATATTGTATAAATTATTATATGCACTAAAACATAAAAAGATTATCCATTGATGAACCTGGTGGTTTATTTTCTAGTAATCAGCCAAGTTGAAATTGTTACTTGTCAATGATCTCAGTGATCTATGTGAATAATCAGCCAGGCCCCCATATTGGTCCGTCAGTTTTTTATTTTATAGATTTAACTTCACTTCACTTCAATTCACTTTTAAAATTGTGAGTAGGATATGAAAAATATGAAGGACTATTAAAATATTGTCTATAACAGACATTATTAAAGGGATAGTCCCCCCCCCCCCCCAAAAAAAAATGCTTAATCTCACTTTGTTCCACACCTGTATGATTGTTGTTCAGCTTTTGAGCACAAAAGAAAATATTCTGAAGGATGCTGGTAACCAAACAGTTAATGGTAGCCATTGACTTCCATGGGAGGGGGGGGGGGGTCTATGGCTACTGACAATGGAACTGCTTGGTTCTTCAATGAGAATCAACATTACTCAAAATATGTTCTTTTGTGTTCATCAGAGGCAAGAAACTCTTACAGGTTTTGAGCAAGTGGAGAGTGGAAATGATGACAGAATGTTCGTTCTGTGGGCAAAATGTCCCTTTAATGTGTCATTCTATCTTTCTAAGGATGCACGAGCCAGCTATGATGTTAATGACAATGATCCCGATCCAACACCACGTTATGATGCAACCAATGAAAATAAGTCAGTTCATTTCCCTCTCACTCACTCTCCACATATTTGGATTTTAAAATGCATAATATAATTACAGTAAGTGCTCCAGACAAATATGAGGGTTTTCTTTTCTTTGTGATTTCACAAAAGACATGGGACCAGATGTGCTGGTGTGGTGGCTGCCTCTGCAAACAATTCCCTCTGCATTGTCGGAATTGCCTACAATGCGAAAATTGGTGGTAAGTTATAAGAAGTGTTTGTTTATGTTTGCATACGTGATATGTCTCTATGGCTATGTTTGGTAAACTGCCTGTTGTTGTGCTTCATGCCACAATAAACTGTTACTAGTACAGTATGTAATATTATTGATATCTATAAAGCTGTGTTTCCCAATTTCCCTTCTATGTACATGTAGGTGTGCGCATGCTTGACGGCGATATGACTGATATGGTGGAAGCCCAATCCCTCAGTCTGAAACAGCAGTATATTGACATCTACAGCTCTAGCTGGGGTCCAGATGATGATGGCAGAACAGTAGATGGCCCCGGTCCTCTTGCAAGGCTAGCTCTCGAAAATGGCATCCGCAAAGTTAGTGTGTGTTTGTGTGTCTGTGTGCATTATAGGGCAGTCTGAGTCAAGACCAGACTTTACAAGACCCAAAGGCCAATACTAGACTCCAGTTGACCAGCTTTGGAAAGTAATAAAGTATCATTACTTTGCTATTGCACTTAAACCTAGATGTAACTTGGTAACACTTTAGAATAAGGTTCCATTAGTTAATGTTAGTTAACTACTTTCGTTAACATGAACTAAGTAAGAACAATCCTTCTACAGCATTTATAAGTCTTAGTTCATGTTAATTTCAACATTTACTAATGCATTATTTAAATCAAAAGTTGTGCTTGTTAACATTAGTTAATGCACTGTGAATTACCATGAACTAACAATGAATAACTGTATTTTCATTAACTAACATTAACGAAGATGAATAAATACAGTAATAAATGTATTATTCCTTGTTTGTTCATGTTAATTAATACATTAACTAACATTAACTAATGGAACCTTATTCTAAAGTGTTCCCGGTAACTTTGACCCATTTGAGTTTTACTTCTGATATGGCTTTAAATTATTTGCAGAGGCACATTGTTTTGGTGATTGCATAAGTTGTGCTTCTGCTCTGCTGTTTTATGTGGATGGATCTGATGAGTACTGGAGGACAGTTTGTTCCCTCATTTTAGACCATTTGTAAAATTTCATCCATCATTTTAGTTAAGTCATTGCAATCACAATCTAATCAAATTAACACAAGGGTGCAATGTTCTTAAATATGTGTTTAATTACATATTTACATTTACTGAATACACAAAAAATTAAACAAAAGTGTAATTTAATGATGCACATTTCTATATTGGTTTAGCAGAAAATTATAATTTTTTTTAGTTTTTTCTTTTTATAATGAAAGTAAGCATTATGTTAAGTAATTTATAACAAGCATAAAATACATTTAACAGGCCTAGTGGTTAGAGAGTTTGACTCCTAACCTAAGGTTGTGGGTTCGAGTCTCGGGGCAGGCAATACCATGACTGAGTTGCCCTTGAGCAAGGCACCCGACCCCCAACAGCCGCAGCATAAATGGCTTCCCACTGCTCCGGGTGTGTGTTCACGGTTTATGTGTTCAGTGCTGTGTGTGTGCACTTTGGATGGGTTAAACGCAGAGCATGAATTCTAAGTATGGGTCACCATAGTTGGCTGTATGTCACTTTCACTTTTTTTTACTAACAAAATGTTTTGTTTGTTGTTAAACTTTTACTTTCAGGTCTTTGAACAGTATATCTCTTTTGTACAGTATTGTCTCTTTTGTTTATGGTGAAATTAAGTTGTACAGTAAAAGCCCAAAAAAATTACCTGCATTTAGTAACATATTTTCTTTTGTCTAAAGAAAATATATTATGTATGGTATATGGTCTTTATGATTAATACTATTTTTAGTTTATATAAATGTTTTTGTTTTTGGCAACAATTAAATATCTTTTGCTATTATATGAAAAATACTATAATTATAATTTGAGAAAAACTAATACATTTGAATGTCTAAGGCCACCTGACATGCAAAATCTCCTGTTAATATTTTACCTCACATCCTTCAGATTTTTTTTTTTTTTTTTTTTTTTTTTTATAATGAGCAATTCCTTTAGATGTTACAAGTAAAATTACTGCTATAAATAACGTAACTAAAAGGTAATCATCCACACATTCTTCTTTGCTTCTCAGGGTAGAAAGGGCCTTGGTTCCATCTTTGTGTGGGCATCAGGAAATGGTGGGCAGAATAAAGACCACTGTTCATGTGATGGTTACACCAACAGCATTTACACCATCTCAGTAGGCAGCACCACTCAGAGCGGCCGAAAGCCGTGGTACCTGGAGGAGTGCTCCTCTACTCTGGCCACAACTTATAGCAGTGGAGACAGTCACAGCTTAGGCGTTGTGAGTCACTCAGTGTGTGTTTATTTGATTCTTTGTAAGAAATTGTTGTTTTTTCCTCACCAGCTCCATACATTCGTGTGCTTTCAGGTGACAACAGATTTAAGACAGCGTTGCACTGATGAGCACTCCGGCACTTCAGCATCAGCCCCCATGGCTGCAGGAATCATCGCCCTCACACTGGAGGCAAAGTAAGCGATTATGGTTTATTTGTGCTCTTTCTGTTAGATGTGATCATCTATCTGTTAGATCTGGTCAGTGCTTTGTGGTCAAATCACATCTGATGATCTGTGAGCCTGAAGATCTGCCAACTGGCAAGTCTGTCATCTGTAAGTTTCACATACAGTACAGGTCTTATTGAGCAAATCATGCTGTAGGATAAAATATTTCCTTCCATCCCTGTTGAGCATTTGATGAATAACCTCATGTCTTTGTTTTTTCATGCTCAGTCCAGCTTTGACCTGGAGAGATGTTCAGCACATTGTGGTGAAAACTTCACGCCGTGGTCACCTGAGTGCGTCAGACTGGCAGAGCAATGGAGCTGGTTATGATGGTAAAATGAGCCTCGAAATGTCACTTATGATATATTATTCAGCATGTGTTTATTTTAGATTAAAAACTAATCTTTGTCAAAAAAACACACAAAAAAAAACACTTGAAAGCAGAATCCTTCGAGAAAAAAATCTTATTATACAATTTAGTATCACATCATCATCAAGATTACACATCTGATCTAATTTATAGATATTTTCTACTGTACTACTTTTAAAACATATTAACCATCATTCTTCTAATATATTTATAGTGAAATCAATAGTAATATATATACACACACACACACACACACACACAGGTGCATCTTAATAAATTAGAATGTTGTGGAAAAGTTCATTTATTTCAGTAATTCAACTCAAATTCTGAAACTGGTGTATTAAATAATTTCAGTGCACACAGACTAAAGTAGTTTAAGTCTTTGGTTCTTTTAATTGTGATGATTTTGGCTCACATTTAACAAAAACCCACCAATCTCAACAAATTAGACCAATTAAAAAAAAAAAAAACATTTTTAGTGAATTGTTGGCCTTTATATACTGTACATGTACTCAATACTTGGTAGGGGCTCCTTTTGCTTTAATTACTGCCTCAACTCGGCGTGGCAAGGAGGTGATCAGTTTGTGGTACTGTTGAGGTGGTATGGAAGCCCAGGTTTATTTGACAGTGGTCTTCAGCTCATCTGCATTTTTTGGTCTCTTGTTTCTCATTTTCCTCTTTACAATACCCTATAGATTCTCTATGGGGTTCAGGTCTGGTGAGTTTGCTGGCCAGTCAAAGACACCATCACTATGGTCATTTAACCAAGTTTTGGTGCTTTTGGCAGTGTGGGCAGGTGCCAAATCCTACTGGATAATGAAATCAGCATCTTCAGAAAGCTGTTCAGCAGAATGAAGCATGAAGTTCTCCAAAATTTCTTGGTAAACGGTTGCAGTGACTTTGGTTTTCAAAAACACAGAGGACCAACACCAGCAGATGACCCAAATCAACACAGACTGTGAAAACTTAACACTGGACTTCAAGCAAATTGGGCTTTGAGCTTCTCCACCCTTCCTCCAGACTCTAGGAACTTGGTTTCCAAATGAAATACAAAACTTGCTCTCATCTGAAAAGAGAACTTTGGACTTCTGGGCAACAGTCAAATTCTTCTTCTCATTAGCCCAGGTAAGATGCCTCTGACATTGTCTGTGATTCAGGAGTGGCTTAACAAGAGGAATACGACAACTGTAACCAAATTCCACGACAAGTCTGTATGCCTTGACCCCAGCCTCAGTCCATTCTTTGCAAAGTTCACTGAAATTCTTGAATCAATATCTTCCACACTTTTTCCTTCCACTCAACTTTCTGTTAACATGCTTGGATACAGCACTCTGTGAACAACCAGCTTCTTTGGCAATGAATGTTTGTGGCTTACCCTCCTTGTGAAGGGTATCAATGATTGTCTTCTGGACAACTGTCAGATCAGTAGACTTCTCCATGATTGTGTAGTCTAGTGAACCAAACTGAGAGACCATTTTGAAGGCTCAGGAAACCTTTGCAGGTGTTTTGAGTTGATTTGCTGTCTGGCATGTCACCATATTGTAATTTGTTGAGATAGTGAATTGGTGGGTTTTTGTTAAATGTGAGCCAAAAATTATCCCAATTAAAAGAACGAAAGACCTGAACTACTTCAGTCTGTGTGCACTGAATTTATTTAATACACGAGTTTCACAATTTGAGTTGAATTACTGTAATAAATGAACTTTTCCACGACATTCTAATTTATTGAGATGCACCTGTATATATATAAACACAAATTAATTAAATATAATTTTAGGAAAGAATGGTGTGGTTACAGCATACTTTAAGTAGTACATACTGTACATTTATGCAATCAGTAATCATTGAATATTGCATGTAAAGTAAAGCTTTATCTCACAAGCAGTATGTAATAAACTGTTTGATTGCTTGCTGTTGTTCAGTAAGTCACCTTTATGGGTTTGGTCTGATGGATGCTGAAGCCATGGTGAAGGAAGCAGAGACCTGGAAGCAGGTGCCTCCTCAACATGTGTGTGAGGAAAACATAGTCCAGACTGCAAGGTAAATGTTTGCTAAACTTTATGCTCTTTAGCACTTGGTACCATGGTTTAGTCACATATACTATGGTATTTAATTACCATATTCTTATAGCACGGTATTGACATGGTCCTCCAAAATATGTCAAAGAATATCATAGTAATACCATGGTATTTTTTTTTATCTCAGGTTCATCAGTACAGAGAGGGTGCTGAGATCAGTGTTTAAGTCCTCAGGCTGCTCTTCTCAGCGTCTGCAGCGGGTGGTTTATCTGGAGCATGTGGTTGTACGTGTCACAATCACACATCATCATCGTGGAGACCTGTCAGTCACACTGACATCACCCTCTGGAACCAGATCTCAGCTTCTCACAAACAGGTACAAATATACTGAGCTAGTTTCTGATATGCTGGAATTAAAATAATAACTATTTATTGAAATACAGTACATTATTCACCCTTCAAAGCCTTCTATGTCATATTTGATGACATTTCTGAGGCCTCTAAATTATTATTTGTTTAGCAGGTAAAAGGCCTTTTTAGTAGAATTAATTGTTTTATGTATTTTATATATATGTAATATGTAATATGGTAATATTTCAAGAAGAATACTTACTGGACTGAAGCAAACTAGGTTTACTTGATTGTAATTTTTTAAGAGAAATTTTGTTTTAAATGAGAATCAAACATGATAGATCAGGCTCTCTTAGATATCTCAATCATAAAATCTAAACATAATAAAAACTACAGAGCTTGTGAACATAAAACTAAGCATTACAATCTCATCTTACTAAGACATACATTATTATATGGGGTGACATGTGACAACTAATATTTACAGTATACAAATTTAATCTGTTATCCTTTTGTAAAGGTTTCATCGATTAATATTTCAAGTTATCAGAATTTCATCTTACTTGGCCATATAAATATCAGATAACATCACCAAATGCACATTTTTTCCCACTGATTCTTTGGGATAAACTGGCATCAATAATTCTGGTGCTATTTCCTTTCAGACCAAATGACCACTCCAATGAGGGTTTCCTTAAGTGGGAATTCATGACCACTCACTGCTGGGGTGAAAGACCAGCAGGAGACTGGATCCTGGACATCAGGGACTCGCCATCTACACAAAGAAACAGCCGAAAACAAGGTACCCACACTCTAAACAAAAATTATGCTACATAGGATTTAAAGTGGTTTATTGGCTTGTATATAATCAAAGGGGAACCACTTTAAGTGTTACAGTATATTGCACCTATCGTTAAAGGCGCTATACGGGAACTTTGTCAAATGGTTCTATGTAGAACCAGAAGAGGAACCCCACTCTCCTTGGTTGATTTTATACATGTTACTCCACTCTTATATGTTTGCTATGAAAGGGAATTTATTACAATGGAAAAAAACTATTTTAAATCACTTTTATGCTTTTCTAAGGGTCTTGTGTAGGGGCCCTGGAATTCCTTATAGGGGGTCTTGGGGGCAAGAAGGTTGAGAACGTTATCATCAGAAAAAAACATTCTAGGTGCTTAATGGGTTTGTTTTGTATGGCAGTGGTGCTATATAGCACTTCAACCACCCCAAAGAACAACTTTTATTCATTTTTTTTATTATTTTTTTTTTTGGTGCTTGCACCACCTAGTACTAACTTTATAGTTCTATGATACTGTATACTGTATATGACTACCATATCCATGTAATACAGAGGTGTCAAACTCACTTCCTGGAGGGCCAGAGCCCTGCATAGTTTAGATTGAACTGTAATTAAACACACCTGATCCAACTAATCAAGCCGTTCAGGCTTATTTGTAAAAAATGCAAGGTATGTGTTTTGAAGCAAGGTTGGAACAAAATACTCTGAACAAAAGGGCTCCGGCCCTCCAGGAATTGAGTTTGACACCCCTGATGTAATACCATTTAATTGGTACTCCAACTTCAAGATATAAGTTGATTTAAATGTAACATCCATGGTATATGTACAAAAGGTCAAATACACCTGCAATAGAATATACAGTAAAATGCTTTTCCTTCTTTGTTGTTTACATTAGGGAAACTGGTAGAATGGTCTCTGGTGCTTTATGGAACATCCACACATCCGTACAGTCGTCACGAGCAGCCCCGCTCTGTCCAGCTGCTGCCTGAAGATGACACCACAGAGGAGTACAATGGTGATTTACCTTTATAAGCCAAACAAATGTACATAATTTCATTTAAATAAAAAATAAATTATTATAATGTTCAGTGTATATTTAATGTATGGTATGCAAAGGCCATTCAAGCCCTATTTCAAAGACTTTTTACTAACTGGGTCACAGTTATAGTGTGCTTGTGCTATTTTCCTTTCAAAGAAATGCCAGTTGGTTAGATATATTATTTTCTAATGCAATGTCATTTAGCCTATATATTTTTTAGTGGGCTATAATTTCCCATCTTTGATTATCATTATCAAAGCGTGCAAATGAATAATACAAATATGCTAGTGTACTGGGCACTTCTTAGTGCTATTTTAAATATATAATTCTTTTATGTATTGGGAAACATTTTCATTTTCCCTCTCCTCGATAAAAGGCTCTTGTGACCCAGAATGTAGTGAGGATGGTTGTGAAGGACCTGGACCCCATCAATGTGTCTCCTGCTTGCACTTTTTCCTAAAGTTCAAAAATAACACAAGGTGAGAAGATTTTACTTCTGTACTTTCTTCTCCCTCTCTCACTGTCTTCTCTTTCCTCTTTCTGATAATACTACACAATTTTTCAGGACCTGTGTGTCTGACTGTCCGAGTGGGTACTGGGGGGATAAGAAGAGGTGTAAAAAGTGTTACTCCTCCTGCAAGTCATGTTTGGGCAGCCGCAGTGATCAGTGCACAGCCTGTAAATCTGGCTATCATCTGAATGAGGAAAAGAACAACTGTGTGACCAACTGTGAGGATGGCTACTATCTTAACCATGGTAAGTGTGATGCCACCAAAACAAGCCAGTTACTCAAAGGAAATACTTCTAAAAAATAAAGGTTCTTTATTGACATCTGTGGTTCCATGAGAAACCTTATATCCATGAATCCTTTCCACTGAACAATATGTTCTTTTTTTAGTTTATAGCCAATAGATTTGAAACCCCAGCCACAACATCGCAATTGGTCCAAAGCACATAGATGTATTTTAAACTTAACTTTCAGTGTTGATAGGCCTTTGAGTAATTTTGTGTTATTAATGTCTTTGCCATGCAGAGGAAAACGTGTGTAGGAAGTGTGGTATTGAGAACTGTATGAAATGTACATCAGCCTCCATTTGCACAGAGTGCTCTGATGGCACAAGGTAAGAGTTTAATCAAATACTTGAATTTCATGACAAAATGTAGCCAAGTCTTTTCATTGTAATGCAAGATGACTGTCTCTTTCAGTCTGGTGGGGAACAGATGTCAGAAGAGTTGTGAGGTGGGCCGTTACTACAGTGAGCCGGAGGACTCATGTGAGCCCTGCCACCCAGCCTGTGCTACATGTGCTGGTACAATCCACAAAAATCCACTACACTGTTAATGACATCAACATGCCTGGGTCCAACACTAGAACAGTGGTTCTCAACCTTTTTGGCTCTAAGGCCCCGCAACATTCTCCACAACAATATTCAAAGGCTTCACAGACTTGGTTTTGTTTTCCAAACTTATTTTAATATATTATTTAAATCTACTTCTATGTCATTTATTTACATTCCAAGATTCCAGAAGTTTTAGAAGTTTTTATGTTCTTTAGGGTTCCCACTTTTTTAACTAATTCATTAACATGTCTTTTCCAGTTGTTTGTGATTCAATGGATAAGGAAATATATTTTTGTTTAAAGATTTTATTTACTTAAAAGACTTTTCCAAGTCTACAAATCATACTTTTTAAATTGGTCTGCCACTTCCTCATATAATATATCTAGGTATATAATATATATTATATATATACTATTATTTTTTTTTTTTTTTGAAAGCACAGCCACCAAAAAAGAAGACTTTAGCACTTTGTTTGCTTTGAGATCATTCTGAGGTTAAATACTGCTTTAAAATCATAAGATATAATTTAATATCTATGACACTATTTTTTTAAATCAAATCATTGAATTGCTACACTGGCTTAACAATGCCTTTGAAAAAAAATAAAGAATAATAATAGTAAATTAATGCATACAAATAAACAAAATACAAATAATCAAATAAGCATGTGTCCTCTTCTGTGTCATGTTTTACAGTCAGTGTAGTTTTGTAAGGAAATCAGTCAAATCTGTACGCATGTGAAAATATTCAAATGTAACTCTCTTTGTAATCTTTAACATTTTCATAACTGTAATTTAATTACAGATTATTATTTTTTTTTGTAATTAAATTACGTATTTACATTAGGCTATATCTATAGTTACTCCCCAATACTGTGTTCCAACTACAGACTTTCTTTTATTTGTTTCTAATTATTTAGTTTACATATCACACTGGACTATCAAACAAATAACCCTAGTGTATAATATACATATGATATAAATAAGATTTGGTTGAGAATTGTGATCAAATTCCGGTACAGGATCTTGTGACTGTGAGATTTTGTGTCTTCAGCTGAGTTTGCATTTGTGTAGATGCGATAGGATCTTGTCTTTTCTACAGCTGCAGGTCTAGAGTCATGTAATCGCTGTGCTGAAGGATACTTGATGGAGAACTGGAGATGTGTGTCCTCCTGCAGTCAAGGTTTCTACGCTGTACATCTGAACTCTGACAGCACAGACACTCAGAGCATCTGTAAAAGGTGTGTGTTCTACAACCTCTCATCCTTTCAGCATTTATCAGAATTTCCTTTACCTGTATTTTGGTTCTTAAGTGTGTGTATATATGTGCAGGTGTGATGCGAGTTGTCTGGCTTGTGTCGGGCCAGGTAAAAAAAACTGCAGTGAGTGTGTAGATGGACACACACTTCTGGATGGTGTGTGTGTTCTCAGCCACAACTGTGTTGATGGTAAGATCAGTTTTTTCCAACCAGAATATTGAAACAAAGTAGAGTTTATTTTTTAGACTTTATTTTAAGGTGTCCTTGTTATGTAATTATACAGTACATTTAAGTACTGAGTAATATTAAATAACTACATGTACTTTCTATAAGGTTGGGGTTAGGATTAGGGTTTGGTTTAGGGTTACTTGCATGTAATTATGCATAATTCATTGTTATTATTATAGTAATTACATGTAATGTGTAACAAGGACACTTTAAATGAAGTGTTTCCCATTTTATAATGATTTATGTTTGTGTTTAAAGGAGAATATCAGGATGAGAGTGGAGAGTGTCAGCCATGTGATGAATCCTGTCATAAATGTAAAGGTCCAACGAGCGTGGACTGTCTCAGCTGCTCCAACACAAAGTAAGAAACTATTTCAACAATGACTGGTTATATTACGCAACATTTTTTTAAAATAATTTTTGGTAATCTCTCTCTCTCTCTCTCTCTCTCTCTCTCTCTCTCTCTCTCTCTCTCTCTCTCCTTCTCTCTCTCTCTCTCTTTCTCTCTCTCTCTCTCTCTCTCTCTCTATATATATATATATATATATATATATAGACTACTTTCAAAAACAGTAAAGATTATTAATTACTGTAATTATATTTTTGTTTAATTATTTCATTGCATTTTATTATATAGTTATTTGCCACTTATATGCATTTCCTCTGTCCTGTAGTTGGCTGGATGAAGGCCGGTGTGTGGTCAGCTGCTCAGATGGGAAGTACCCATCCAGTGGACAGTGTCACCTCTGTGATCACACTTGTGCTCAGTGCGTGGATGCTGGCCCTGCTAACTGTACCAGCTGTGATACAGGTCAGGTCTCTTAGTCCAAATGGCTGCTGTCCGAGTAACTCAACTAAATTAGCATGTGCCACAATCCTGTTAATCTAATTTATAAGAGTTTGATCCAGTGTCCAGAATGAAAACCAAATGCAAGCACCAAATGTTAATAAAATGGGCTTCTTAATACAATAGTCTTACATTTGCTGTTTAATGGCAATCAAATGAAACCGTAAAGTTTGTAGTTTATTTAAAAATTACAATCCAATCCAATGGTACTACCTCACATTTAATAGCGAAAGCAAATATGACCTTAGCTTTTATTTTTTTTTACCTTTTGCTTTTTTGAATTTCCACAATTTCATTCCTGGCTTCAAGTCACCAAAAGGAAAATACGAGTAGCAACATCACAATGGTCTCACAATCCAACAGTATGTGTCCCTGTGTGTATGTTATGGTCATTTTGTGTGTATCATGTGTTTTGTTTGTGTGTGGTGTAGACAAGTTTGGGGTGGACCGGTACCTCTACCGTGGCGAGTGTTTGGAAGTGTGTCCTCAGGCTCATTTCCACACAGTGCTGAAAGCATG
Organism: Carassius gibelio; assembly: GCF_023724105.1. NCBI lineage: Eukaryota > Metazoa > Chordata > Actinopteri > Cypriniformes > Cyprinidae > Carassius > Carassius gibelio. Next base: position 19,881,643 of record NC_068400.1, read on the forward strand.
TGAGCCATGTTCTTCACACTGCAAACTCTGTTCTTCAGCCACACACTGCATCACCTGTGAGGACTCCTTCTACATCAACGACGGAGTCTGTAACAAACTGGAGTGTGGTGAAGGTCTGACTTTACCTTCCTGTGCAGTTCAAGTGTCACTTGTTTTGTTCCTTACATTTAGCACAGTGTCTGTTATTAATGATGCTGGGCTTTGGGATTATTTTGCACTTCCAGGACAAACATCAATGTATATAACTGATTTGTGTGTTTATGTGTGTGTGTGTGTGTGTGTTAGGGGAGGTGGAAGACCCAGAATATGATGACTGCATGTCATGTGAAGAGGGATGTAATAAGTGTGTTCTTTGTAAGTTCAACATTCTATCTGTTCTGTTCTGTTCAGTTTAAGGTACATGCATTGGGTTAGTTTTGTATTAGAGCACATGGCTGATGTTTGTGTTTGTTTGCATTGTGCTCTTCAGATTTCCATCTAAATTTCTTTAGTAAATCTAAATAAGACGTTTTAGAATATCGCTAATGGATGTGACAATATTTTGACTTCACATTCCACCATGAACTGTATTGAGTTAACCAGACAGATATTTCTACATAATTTATAGTTCTTTCACTTTGCAGATAATCCCAAACACTGCCTGTCCTGCATTGGTGGATATTACAAGTAAGGAACATTTCAAATGATGTAACAGAACTATCTGCTGGAAAGACTGAATGAACATTTCAGAAAGTTAATTTACAGATGTTCGCCATTCTGAGAAGTGACCGAAATGCTCTTTCTGCATAGGTTAGAAGAGGGGTGCTATAAGCACTGTCCTGCTAAGACATACACAGTGGAGGAGACCATGAGCTGTGTCTCCTGTGAGCATGACTGTGTCAGCTGTGATGAAGATGAGTGCTACTGGTGTGAATCTGACCTCTTCCTGTCAGGTTGGACATTACCATCTAGATTTATGCATTCTGTAGATGCTTTTATACAAATGACTTGCATAGCATTCATGATAGGCTATATATTTTTTTAATCAGTTCATGCATTCCAGAGGAAATCCATGGCCTTGTCATTGCTAGTGCCATGCTCCACTGTAATGGTTTTCAACCTTTTTCTAAAACAACTGGACAAGATTCTTCATGTGTTTATTATACTGTACCCTGCAGATGGGAAGTGTGTGCGGGAATGTCCCGGTGGCTTCTATGGTGATGAAGATTCTCAGGAGTGTGAGGAATGTCACTCAGACTGCAGGACATGCAGTGGGCCGGAGGACAGCGACTGTGACAGCTGCAGCGATGGATTTACGCTTGATAATGGGGCATGTGTGCCTGAACAGGATGTCTGCCCTGCCCAGACATACCTCACTGGTAAGAGCAACAGTTCAGAGAGGAAAAATGTATTATTTAGAGATTGCTTGTTTGTAGCATGTTAACTTTATCTTACATCATAGTCCAGATTGAAGTGGTCTTGGAAGAATTAGATTTGATCCTCATATTAATATGACCTCATATTTTTCTAAACTGCTGGTTCTATGAAGGATCACAGTCATATTGATTTTTTTTTTTTTAGATTTAATGTTTGATTGCAGACTTATATTTGAGCACAGGATGATGATACAAAGAGCAACTTTTTTAGCAATGTTGTCATCAGTGGATGACCAGGTGAAACACAGGGCACAAGACCAATCTAAAATACTGTATCCAGATATAAATTTGTTACCTATTCTCAATTGAAAAGTGCCTAAGCAACATTGTTTAAAAAAGTAGCTCTGCAAAATTGCTGAAACAGTTGCTGTGTATCAACAACCTTAGACATTGAAACTGCATTGCAGAGGTCTTCAAAACTGCTCTTAGAGAGCCACTCTCCTTGGCAAGTTTATTTCCAACCTGCTTTAATACACCTGCCTGTGGAAAAAGTGATGCTGAAGACCTTAATTAGTTAGTTAAAGTGTGTTTGATTAGATTTGGAGCTAAACCCTGCAGTGCATTGCCTCTCCAGGAAGAAGAGTTCACAGATTACCAAAGGCTTTTCTCTGGAGAAATTTGGAGAGAATTTGCAGTCATTTGCATGAATTCATTCATTTTAGGATCCTGCTGAAATCAAAACAGAGTTTTTAACCACAATGCTTCAGAATTAAATTCCACTGTTATATAATGGACTTTTTCAAGTGCTTAGCCTACTGATGACTTAGCAGGAAATATTTGTAATATCATATAAGAATGTTTTAGTTTGGCAACCTTTATCAGTTATAATTAACTTATTAGGACTATAAAGTAAAAACACTGAATACAAAATGACTGCAATAAATCCTTAGCTGTTATTTATTCATCTGTTTATTCATATATTAATTGACTGTCATTTTTCTTTAGACCATTGGAGTCTGTTGGTTCATTCATTAACAAGAAAAAGTTATTTTACTGTAGGTTCTTTAATAAATACGTTGCAATTTGGTATATTTTAAACATATTAAATATAAATGTTTTATCAAATAAAGCAAAGAACTTTACATGCATTAGTATGTTAGTCAGCACATCAATAACATAGAGATATAAAATGTACTTTAATATTTGTAATTTTTTATTATTACAAAGTACACGAAGTTTACTTAAGTGTGTTAAGAAACATAGTCATTAAAGTTGTGCTCCTGCTCTCATCTCTCAGATGATGGGGAATGTGAGGACTGTCACTCGTCGTGTGAATCCTGCTGGGGGAAAACGAAGAATCAATGCAACACCTGTGTAAAAGGTAATACAACTCAAAGAAGAATATGATGGATGGAAAAATCTTTGGTTGGTGGTATAAAGGGTTAGTTGAATGGATAATTATACAATATTTATGTGTGTTGTAACCACTCTGTCTTCTAGGTCGATATCTGAATGCAGATCAGATGTGTGTGGTACGATGCCCGACGGGCAGCTTTGGCAGTAAGGAGAGTGGGCACTGTGAGACTTGCCCTCAAGGTTGTGCCCAGTGCCAGGATGAGCAGCTCTGCACACGCTGCCAGGCAGCACGTAAAAACCCTCTTTATTTGCAGGCCGGCCAATGTGTGCGCACGTGCACAAGGTAAGCCATTTACAGACATTGATGTAGAGGAATGAAAAACTAATGATATACTGTTCTCCTTCAGGTTCACTTTTTCAGGTTTCTTGCACACATTTAGTTTAGCCAGGGCTTGTTGAGGGAAGTTGGAGCTAAACTCTGCAGGACACTGGCACTCCAGGACTGAGTTTGGGCATCCCTGATTTAAACAAATAAGGACTTTTACTTGCTAAAAAGCATAAACTATCAATTTATCATTCAGATATTATACAACAGCTTTTTTAACAAAGTTTTGATGATATTGATAATTTAAAGGATTTGGTCATTTGTGTAGCAAAAGTATGTCTCAATCCCAGTATGGATTTTGTAAAATAAAATAAAATAAAATAAATAACACTGCAAGGCAATTGTAGTATATTTTGTACATTTATACATCTATTAACTGATCTGCATGTTTATGTGTGTTCAGAGGGTATCCTGTGGGTCAGGTGTGTAAGAGCTGTGCATCTGGTTGTACGTCCTGTGAGAAGAATGCGACACATTGTCTGAGCTGTGAGGAGACGCTACTGCTCCACAAACATGAGTGTGTGGACAGATGTCCGCCTGGACACTCAGTGAGGAACAGGGAGTGTGCGCAGTGTCCGGAGAGCTGTGTTATCTGCTCTGAGGACGGACTCTGTACAGGTGAGACTGAAATTCATCACAATTTTGCATGTTTTCTGAATCAGAATCACGTTTATTGACAAGTACTGCATGTATACATGTATGAGGAATTTGTCTCGTTAAATTGGTGCTTGACAAAGACAAAAGAAAAACAAGAATACATAATAGAACAAAGAGATAAGCAATTTAAAAATAAGACAAGTAAAAGCTATACAATAAGAGCAGAGAAAGAGAGAGAGAGAGAAAAAATATTTTACGTTAAGAAAATAACTAGTACAAAGATGTTTTTATTTATGTTACAAACCGTCTTCTACACTTTTCTACTTCTACAACAGCTGTCACTGTCAACATGTACACCTTTGTACCTTATTTGCATATTAATGCCTTAAAATTAAATTTTATCAACAATTTTTCTTAGAATGTAGTGGTTTTCTCATTCGCATTAATACCAAGTGTTTAATACTTTTTTTTCATACATGTTGATAATGAAACTTTTTTCTAGGACAAACAGTAAAGCATGGTCATGGGTTCAATTCCCCAGAAATACCTGACTTGATAAAATGTATATTGACGTTGCTTTGGTCATTCTCCATCATTTTGTAATAAACATGTGATGAACTCAAACATATGTGCTGGTTCAAACTATAACTAATCTTTAGAAATCAAACTAAATGAATCCATTGGAATGTCCAATAAGTAAATATATAAATGTTTATTTATTCATAAACTAAAAGAAAAATAAACAAAATACATGCTGTTGCATATATTGAAGTAATTTAGAAGTTCTAACTTTGTCAATCTTAGCATTTTCACATTCAGTGTAAAATATATTACCTATTTCATTTTCTTCTGTTCATTTAACTTTAGAGTGTAAAGAAGACTTCTTTCTGCATGTGGGTCAGTGTACAGTGGTGTGTCCTGATGGGTTTTTTGAGGACACGGATCAAGGCATTTGCGAGCGTTGCCATGCCGATTGTGAGTTATGTGATGGGCCCGAACCAAACAACTGTGATTCCTGCTCTGACACTGACCGCACACTGCACAATGGAGCATGTCTAGCCCCCTGCCATGCACATACTTACAGGGAAAGCAGGTCCGAAGAATGCATGGGTGAGACTACATGAAATTCCTTACTGTGACTATTAAAAGTTCACTTAGTCATGGTTTTCCACTGAATTATGTTTTATTACACCTAAAGAAAGGAATAGGACTTCCAACAAATATGTTAAAATAATAAACACAAACATAAGTTTTATTTTACATCTGTGTGCATGAAGGTTGAGATTTGTTATATAATATACACCATTTTTCCCAGTAAATATATTTATAAAGGTGCTGTTGACATGAAATTTTCTGCAGATATCAGTAACAACCCAAGTAATCCATGCATACAAATGAAAAAACTAATTATTTCAGAAGTTGTGTGTTATAAAATGCAATGACACAGGGAAAAAAGTATCGGATTAATGAATTTTTTTTTATACTTTGTACAAAAGCCTTTGTTTTTAATGACAGCTTCAAGACGCCTCCTGTATGGAGAAACTAGTGGCATGCATTGCTCAGGTGGGATTTTGGCCCATTCTTCTACAGAGTCTTCAATTCTTGAAGTTTCTGTGGGCCTCTTCTATGAACTCTGATCACTGGTCAAGTGATTGGCTGGGCCATTCTATTAGCTTTTGCTTTTCTGAATTTTCTTTTTCTGAAACCAATTGAGAGTTTCCTTGGCTGAGTTCGGGATCATTGTCTTGCTGAAATGTCCACCCTTCTTTCATCTTGATCATTCTGGTACTGTAGGTGTTGGGACTTAATCAGCTAATATTATTTCCACTGACAAGAGGCAGGATTGGTTTCTAATTACTGATATATTTAAACTGGTGTCTTGGCTTTCCATTCCCTTTTGCACCTTCCTTTGTTTTTTTTCCCTTGGTCATTCCATTTTATTACACATAACTTCATTTCTGAACTTATTTGTTTTGTTCTCTTTGTATGCATGGATTACTTAGGTTGTTACCGGCATCTGGTGGAAATTTAAAATCAATACCAACTTTAGAAATATATTTACTGAGAAAAATGGTGACGTGTTCAATACTCATTTTACCTGCTGTATATCACTTAACATAAAGTTGGAAGGAATATACATCCAAATTTACAAATAGTTGTGATAATACAAGAGTTGCGATAATTACATTTTACAATAATTAAAACAAAAACACAGCCGAGATTTGCTATATTTTATTGGTTTATATGAGTACACTGTATCTTGGTTAAGGTTGTATGTATTTTTATGGTACTTGTTTAATCTGCTATTAATTCGTTTTTTTTTTTCATTTTTGTAATGAATTAATTATTATTTTGGTATAGGGACAAGACTACTTTTTGGTAATGACTGACATGATGCATGGTGATGCATATTAATGACAGGGTTCAAATTTTCATATCGTCACTAGATGACATAATGTTAATGAAAAGTCTTTTTTTGTTCTGCTGGTGTTCTGCAGCCTGTGACAGTTCCTGTTTAACCTGTTCTGGTCCTCACGACACATCCTGCACCAGCTGTTCTGAGGGGCTGGCGATAGATGCCCACGGGCGTTGTGCTACACCCACCACATGTCCCACACACCACTACAGCAACCAGGATGGAGAATGTCACTTGTGTCACAAGTATTGCCACGAGTGCTCTGGCCCACATCAGGACCAGTGCCTCAGCTGCAACCAGAACCACTATCTACTCAGTGAGTACAAGCCATTGAGGCATGATACGCTCTTGATTCACAAGTGGAAGATGACTTGTGTGGAAAGAAACAAAAACGAACTAATATTATAGATTTTCCAGGTCATTGTAAAGTCCTAAGCTTATTCCAGTGATAGCTTTTAAAAATGAAACTTTTACAGATGGAGCACCTTTGAGTACTTCACTATTGCACCAAAATCTTTCCATGAATTAGCAATAGTATATTGGCCATAAATATTGTAAAGTGGTCAATTCTTTTATTCAGCAGGGACACAGTATTAATAAATGATTTATACGACCATGTTTACAATGCTCTTCTGAGCTTTCTATTCATCAGATTTTCATGAAAAGAAAAGAAAAAGTATCACAGTTTACACAAAAATATATTTTTTTAAGTAGCACATCTGTTTACAGCATTTATAATAAGAAAAATTGTTGTTGAGAACCAAATCAGCATTTTGGAATAATTCCTGAAAGACTGTGTGTCAACAAAGACTGGAATACCGGTTGCTGAAAATTGCCATTAAGGGAATACATTAGATTTTAAATGTATCTAATAATAATAATAATAATAATAATAAATAAAAATAAAAAAAGGAACAGTTATTTTAAAGTGTAATAATGTTCCCCTGTATTTTTGATCAAATAAATGCAGTGAGCATAAGAAACTTTTAAATCTTACTGAAGCTTAACTTTTGAACATAAGGTAATTGTTCATCATTTATTATAACCAAAACATTGATGGAAACACATGTAATTGCATCTTGATATTAGATCATATAAATTATCAATCATTAAAAAAAAAATCAGTTTACAATTCACATGACATTTTGGCCACAATAACAAAAAGACACAAAGTATCAAAATACAGAATTGCTTTTTTAACTCCAAATATATCAACTTCAGTTGTCACTGTTTTATGATGTCCATATAATTGCATTAATGGTATGGTAATGTTATAAAACTGACATTAAATTGAACTTAGTTAATTCTCTAATGAACACCTATTTTAGCCTTATGTTTACAGTAATTCCACATGTTCAAATATACTGAGAATTCCTGAGACTCAAACAATATTTCATAGGCTTTAGTGTAAACAAAGGTTCCACTTGATCCACAGATGGCAGCTGTGTGAATCAGTGTCCAGATGAATACTTCAGAGGGGAAACACAGCGCTGTGAGCCCTGTCATCCTAACTGCCTCACCTGCATGGGGCGGCACAGCCACGAGTGCCTGAGCTGCAGAGCTCACCTCTACAGAGACGGCAAGGAATGTGTGGACACATGCCGCTCTGGGTAACTAAAAACATCTAAAGACTCATCTTTTTCGCCAGCACTTAACCAACTAATACTAGCTCTTACCTTTTCTTTTTTTGTCGTTCATATTCTTTAAAAAAAAAAAAACAACAACCTGGCTATGTGTTCTGTACTAGACTAACTGAGACGTGTCATGGCACTTGTATACTGTTGTTGTTCTCTTGTTGATCTGATTACTTATGTTGTTCTCATTTGTAAGTCGCTTTGAATAAAAGTAACTACAACACTTTAATGCCGGCATTGTCTTATATCACCGAGGCCGATTAGTATTAGGCCAGTGACATACTGGACTGGCCTTTTTAATTTCTAATAGATATTGCATTGCATTTTCTGTTTTCAATATTTTTGATTGAATCTTTTCCAGTCACTATGCCTCAGCTGTCTCTAGGATGTGTGAGGGTTGTCATGAGAGCTGTGGAGAGTGTCTTCAGGCCAGTGCCGAAGGGTGTGTGAGCTGCAGAGAGGGCTTGCTGTTTATCAGGAAACAGGGGCGATGTGTGTCTTACTGTCCTGAAGCGTACTACCATGATGCACATCACAAAACATGTGAAGCCTGTCACCTCAGCTGCAGAACATGCACAGGTACAGTATGAAACAGAAACAGAAAACACTAAACAGGCTCTTGTGAAACAGAAGTGAGCCTAACTGTACTGAATATACACTTGAAGTTTATTTCAGATCTTAAAAGGATATTTTGTACTTGCAGATAATAAAATAATAATGCTTTAATACATTTTAGCTGTAGTTTGCTATTCGATATTTACAATATTTGTCAAGTAAATGTATTTTTGAATGCTAACTTAGAAATAACAAATATATTTAAATACATCACATCCATGAAATTACAGTTTACCATATATGTTTGTCAGAACATTTGTGGGTACATTTTAACCATATTTCAAAGACAAAAGAAGTAACTTAAGTTGTAATTATGACATCAGGTGCATTCAAATTACTTTGGTTGAAGTAAGATGGCGATTGACTTCACATCTATTTCTACAAAATGATAAATAAAGGATGTGCATTGGGTGTGTTTTTTCTTTAAATTGCTATAAATTGAATTGTTGTATATTTTATCATAATTGTACGATACAGTGGTTTGTATTTTCTAAATGCAACATAGTTTTATTTTAGATGAAATAAAAATACATTTACTGTTAATAATGTCACTGCATCCATTGTGTCCAACATGATAATTGGGGTTAACCGCAAGACATAGTTGAAACTAATTGCATTTAATAAATAACATGCATTTAAGTTTCAGAAAACATTACATTCAATTTTCACACAACCATGTTCTAACAAGTATATTATTTCCATAAAAAGAAGTTTTAAAAGTTTTTTTTTTTTACAAGGGGTGATTACAGGTTGACCTGCCATTTAAATCAACTTTTAAATGGTTTATGCAAATGACTATTTTATATAACACTTTAAAATTCTATTTTGAACCATTCAATAATTTAAGCCTAAAATGCTGGAATGTCATTTCAATTTACAGGGAAGAGTGTTGAGGATTGTGACTCATGTCACCCAGCTTATACACTCACACAGGGTGTTTGCGAGTCACCCTGTATCACTGGAGAATACGCTGAGCCTGAGGTAAACTTCGGTTCCTGTGCAGTCTATATTTAAACATGTTTACTTCCTGATCAACTTCTACCTTTCATATATATACATATATATATATATATATATATATATATATATATATATATATATATATATATATATATATATATATATGAATGTTGTCACATGATATCTGTTGTGATCTCTCTTCAGGAACAGGGCTTTAAGTGTGTGTCATGTGATAAGTCCTGTTTAGAATGCAAAGGTCCTGGGCCTCATAACTGCACAATCTGCCCGGCACAGTTCATTCTGACCGCCGAGGGGCGCTGTCTGCCCTGCTGCACCAGCGAAAAACAGGAAGACAAAGCTGAAGTTCAGCAGGAGTGCTGTAACTGTACTGAAACCAGAGGTATTCTGACTAAGTGACAATTCTTCTTCAAAATATTACCCGCACTAACAGGTTGATCAGTGACATAATTGACAACATAGGCTCGGTGGAAAAACATGCCTCTACCTAGTGATTCATAACACTGCTTTGTAAAGCTTCAAAACCTTTGCAAACAGTTTGTGTGGCCAAAGTCACAGGTTTTTATCTAATCTCAGATCAGTTTTATGAATTTGTAGATATTTTTATTACCATTTGTTTACTAAAAACAAAGAATTGTAGTTAATCTCTTATTGGCCTGTTTAAGCAAGAAACAAGCCCTTTGCAATGTTCTCAGAACACTTTCATCATGGTGCATAATTTGTAAACTAATACATTTCGTCATATGCATCACATAACAAGCTCCATATGTATGGCTTTGCTGATGTAGTAAACGTGCTCAGAAGCTCACCTGGTACAGAACTGCAGTTCCTTGAGTCATGATAAAAGAGTTTGAAGACTTCTAGAAGCAAGCTATAATGGCATGGATGCTTCAGAAAACATGTTTTCCCCTCACTTTCAGGTTTATTGTAGTGTTTGTTAGTATATTATTTTTAATTGCGAGAACATAAACTTTTAGCACCACTAACTAGACTCTCGTGACATACAGCAAACAAAGTAATACAATTTTACCAGACTGATGCTTATGTTTAGAATAAACATATAACTCACTCACGCACTCACTGGACATTTCACTTTAAAAGTGTTGCAAAACTTGCTAAAAGCATAGTAATGTATTTTGCAGAAATATGTTTAATGAGCCTGGCTTGGATTTTTGTGTGGGTGTCCTGTCTTTATGATTTTTTTTGTGAGAGGCTTTAAAATAAACTTTTATTTCTATTACAGGTGAGTGTGTACTCAGCACTAACTTTGCCTTCCGTAATCATGAAGAAGAGGAATATACAGGAAATCTGCCCCTCTTCATCACCACCTCCATCCTGCTTGTTTTGGCCTCGATTGCTGTAATCATCCTCATTAAGCGTTCTCTTTCCAAACGACCCATGCCTGAGCCTGCTGTCCCACGTGGATATGAAAAACTGGGCAACGGTGGTGGCAGAGACAGCTTCTACAGAGGCACATCATCATCCACCTCTGCCTACAGTGGTCAAGCAAGCTCTAGTTCTGGACAGTTCCGCGAGTCGCAGCTGGTGGACCTCGGCGATCGGAAGGGGAATCAGGATGATGACGATGAAGATGATGAAGATGAAGATATTGTGTACATGGGACAGGACGGCACTGTGTATCGCAAATTCAGATATGGGCAGCTGGGAGATGAGCAGGAGGATGAGTTAGAATATGACGATGAGAGCTACAACTACCGATAACTTCTTCAGCTGTTTAAATGAAAATATATTCTGCAGGCTTACTGAAATTGTCCCTTAGAAAGCAACATGTATAATTAAAACTAAATGTCTGGACAGTTCAGCAAAGTTTTGATCTGAAATGTGAATAATTATTTTTTGTGATGATATAATGACAAATTCTATCTAAAGATTTCATTCTATAGTTATCTCAGCTGCTTGTCTTTTCTGATCTTTTTATCTTTCAGCTGTTATTAAGGCTTCTTGTTTTGTTCTACCTGTGTGAGTGATTTTTTTTGGAAAATGTACATTATATCAACAGTCCCTGTGCAGTACTTGTCTTTACATGATAGTAGCAGAAGTACAAACAAGTACAAATTCCCTAATTATGATTTTGGCCTTGGTCGTTTTTTGATGTGAAAGTGTGTCAGCTATGAATTTTAATAAAAGCATAAAAATGTGTTAATTTATTACTTTATGTATCAATTTTTGATATTTCAATTATCCAAATTGTCCCTCCATTAACATTTGTGTCTTCATCATATTTTTTAAACATAATTCCAAACTGAACAATTAATTAAAATGGTATTGAACTGAATTTTATGATGGTTTGCATTTTTTAATTATCACATAATAAAAGAATATCAAAGGAAATGATATTATATTTGAATATGATTAAAAACATTATCTCTTATCCGTTAACTACCAGAACATTATGCATTCATTTTACAGACATTTCCTTTAACCCTAAAATTCAATTCAAATGTTATTAAAAATATGGGTAAACTCTGAATAATCAATTCCAATATAATTTTAAAAAGAAATGTCATATGTATGAGAATATTACATAAACAGCACCAATAACACAACTGCTCAGATATGATTTAAATTTATTGATTTACTCTGCAATATTATACACATCTCAATCTCAATATGCTCTGCTGAAGAAGGCCTCTGGAACAAATTTCATCTATTCATATTATTCAGTAGAATTTCTGTCTAAAAGGATCATATGTCAAGAAACCAGGGACACATGCAGTGATACAATCACACACATAATGTCTCTCATATATTCACACACACACACACACGTAATATTGTGCTTTATAGCAATCTTTTTGAATCCCTGTATTTTAGTTCCCAAACCTGTTAGCAGGAAGAACTTGGGATACCTAACAGCATGTAAACAGATAATCACACACACACTAACAAACAAATTAACATTCACACACCCTTACACACTGACAAGAGTTCAAAAGTAGACAAAGCAAGTCACACTGAATGTGAAAACCTCTGAAACAGCATGCTCTTAGGATTTGACAGATTTTTGATTGTGGCAACTATTTTTACCTTTATACATGGCAAACACTCAAAAAGACATCAAAGTTCTGGAACATCTAGGACTGATTTGAGTTTTGTGAGCCAAGAACAACTGATGCGTCACTATGGCTTGATTCTTAAAGGTGAAGTGTGTCATTCCAGCGCCCCTAGTGGCTCTAAAGTGAACTGTTCATGTGAATGATGGGGGGGGGGGGGGGGGGGCTTTGATACAAGTCTGATTGCTTGGAAAAGTAATGGCACACCGCTCCACAAAAGTCACATGATTTGAGGTATTATTCAAATCCGCTGAAAATATTTAGTTAGAGGTTTTGAAACCCTCTTTAAACTTGAAAAAATATATGCAACATCTGGGTATTCGGAATAAAAAAATCATTAATTTTCTCCATTACAGAATTGATTTATAATAACTTGTAAAATACCTTAAGAATGTATAAACCATTGAAGATAGACCTTCTGTGAGGTCCAAGGTTATTGATCAATATATGCCTTTGATAAAGCAATTCTTTGTTTCGACTTTTTTCTCAATTTTTTAAAATTATTTTTAACAGTGAAACTCCTAGTGAAAAACTACATTATCTGTGATTATATATATTATATCAACATCTCCAACATTGGATTATTTTATTTAATTTTTTTCTCTGTATTGATTAGATTCTGACATTTGCAATACTTCATGAGGTTTTTAGCTTCAAATCGAATTTTGTAATGTAGTAATTAACCTTTTAGATTGTTGGTTTTGTTCATAGCTTATGTCTCTTTAATAAGACTCTTTTTTTTTATCCCTACAGGAAAAACAAACGGATGAATTACTTCCACAACCAAGGTAGCTAAAACAAATTGAGCAGGCACTGTTGCACACTACATAAGTTTATAGCAAGCACTGGATTTCACAAATGTTCTCAAGCCACCTGTTGAGACAATATCCACTAATGTTTGACAGGGATTGGCTGAGCAACATGTTTAACTGCAAAAATGTTTTAAAAGAGCCACAAAAGTCCTTATGTTACTTTCTTCAGGAAGTCAGCCTGGGCTTAAAGTAACAGAGGAAGCATTTTAGCATAACACACTTGACATTTAAGAACTACAAATGATTTCTCCCTGCTGATTTTGAACTGATACATATAAAGTGTATGAGATATGAGATGTTTAAATTTAAACCTGACTAACATTGTTTCTGACAATGGCAGTAATTAACTAGTGCTCTATTTTCTGTGTCCACAAGTGTTCAATTTAGCATGAGAGGGGGGATAATTGGCATTAGTGCATACAGGGTGCTGTGCATTGAGAATAACTTTGCATGCACTAATAACAATACAGAGCAGTTGAAGTGACTGGATTTACCCTTTATGCATGCTCCAATTAGAAAAAAAAAATGCTGATGGTGAAAATTATGCGTCTAAAGGGGAAACATTAAAGTACATTATATTATTGCTAAAATCCTTCTCATGCATAATTCAAGTAACGCGAGAAACTTTTGCAAGAGGATAAGAGACAAAGAATGATCCTAGCATTGCGCTGGTTTAAGCTACTGTTCTGTGAGAAGAATTATTACATTTGAGGTGATTTGTCTTGAAGAACATGTGGTGCTGCACTTTTCATCCCAGCACTGTGAGATACCAAATCACAAAAATACACTCTTTCTTATATTATGCGATTATTGCATCCATATCAGTGTGCAATCATTACAATTTGAAATACTCAACACCTTCACAGACATTTTGTGCTTGCACCCATAGCCGATGGCTCTTATGAACTGCTCGCATTGGGTTGAGCTCTGAAACAAATTTTTAAACAGTTTATCACTATTAATAAAATCTAAAGATCATTATGTATTTTTTTTTTTTTTTTACAAATCTGAAAATTATATACTTTAAAGTCTACATGAATCACATTGAATCACATCACCATCAACATCACATCACATTTTCATCATTTAGAGCATCTCACATTATTGCATTGTTGTCAGCAATCATTTTTTATTGTCAACATTACTTCTTGGTGATGTCAGCGAAGCATTAGAGTTTAAGGAATTTTTAATAGGAATAAAATGATGAATCATATAGCATGAGGAACATGTGAAAAGGGTATGTTGTGATTTCATGTTGACTTTAAACATAATGCTTGACTTGACATGGCTATTCACTATGCATGATGAAGAAATCTTACATCGATTCTTGTGGATTCTCACTTCCTTGGAGAAAGCTGCTGATTCTTTATAAAGAAATGAAAATGACAATAATGTTCATATAGCCAGAGCACTATATTGTAGTATGACATAAAAAAGAGTAAAAGGTCTGAAACATCTTCTGTTATACTCACCTAGAGCTCTCTGCTGCTTCCCGTAACTCCTCATCCAGTCTAGAGAGGCAAAGATAAACTTTCTTTAAAAAAGTCAAAGATAAAAAATTCTTTAAATGTAATAAAAAAATAAATGTAGAATATCATATAAAATATTTTACTATAAATATTATCAAATATTTTTCTCTGATTATGTATGTAAAAATCCTGCAATTCAAAAATGATGTTCACTTATACTTCACTTTAGATTATAGGGGTTTGGTAGAAAAAAAGAAGTTGAGGACTCCTGGTAAAGAATATAAACTATTTAACGTTGTCCCAGTGTTTTAAATGTCTGTTCCCATAGAAACGTGTCTTCACAGGTTTCAAATGATTGAGTCACAGCTCCTGTACAGATTCTCATAAGCACCTCTTCATCAGCTACAGCTGTCTGCGATCGTCTCGATCTCACAGTATGTGTGCAGCTGATCAGTGCCTCGATGCTTTCTCTGTTTACACTTGTACAGCACAGAGCAGTGCCTAAAATTGTTTGCCATAGATTTAAACGTAAGTCAGATAAACGTGTGGCTCACCTGATGATGCACTCAGGTATGTGGACGTACTCCATTGGGATGTGCTGCTCCAGTTCTGCTAAGCTGTTCACATACTTGATCTTACTGCTGAACTTTGAGCTGGAAAACATTTATAAATATTTGTTTTTTAGTTTGTTATTATTATAATTATAGAATTAACTTACCATTTACAATACCATTATTTTTTATTTATCTATACTTTTTTTGGCTTAAAAAGACTGCATTTATTTGATCAGATATACAGTAGGAAAAATATTAATTTGAAACAGTATTACAAATAAAAATAACTATTTTCCAATTTTAATATATGGAAATGCAAAGCTGCCATTTATTTATTTAAACTGTGATTTACTGTATAAAATCTATTAATGTAAAAAATAAATAATAATAAGTACATCAATAAATCAATCAATCCTTTCACTATACCTGATAAATGGTTTTGTGATGGCTAAAATTGCCTTAATGAACCATGATGGGTGAACAATGATGAAAGATTTTAAGTTCTTTCTGAGCCTGAAAAAGTGTAAACAACAACATTAGTCTTCTTCTTTAAAAAAGTAAAAAAAATCATTAATTTTATATAATTTATTAATAATATAATAATATTTTGTATAATGTTCATGTTCAGCAGGTATATAATATCCACCTCCTATCAATCATCTGGTAGCATCTCTTGAGCCAGTTGAAGCCAGGCGTCCTCCGGTGTGGAGTGGCTCCATTCAAGTACACAATCATGTAATCCTCTGCTACCATGAGCTCTAGTGTACTGATAACATATCTGAGGAATAATTCACATTTACTAATATTATTCTATTTTAGTTCAGGATGAACAAGCCTCATTTTAGTTTGACTGAACTCACAAGAAGAGGTTCTCCATGATCTCGTGATAGTCCTCTCTGTCACTGTCAGGGAGGAAGCATGCAGCAAATACAATGATGGCATTTGCGCCATTGCCATAGTACCCTGTGGGTAAAGAGAAAAAAAAAAACAGATTTAAAGGACCACGTAAATTATAATGGAATGAAATGCCACTTTACTTAAAGTGAGTACACTTTCATGACTGTTCATTAACACACTTGTTTTGATGTGATGACTAAAACATATAAAAGCACTATTGTAGTATTATAACTGTGTTGTTTAAAAAAAGGTTTATTTTAAATTTACAAAATTACTAAATAATTTAATATACATTAAAGTAATAAATTATAAAGAGTACAATTTCACCATATTTCAAAGACAACAGAAATTACAAAATTAGGAAATATTCATTCAAATATTCAATATTTATTATTACTTTTATGTGAAAACACTAAAAGCTGTAAAAACTTGTCAATGGCAGGGAAGCATTGTCTTCTAAATGACAAGATAACTTGTTAATGGCAGGGAAAACTCTTAAAGGGTTATTATTGACTCACCCTCATGTCGTTCCAAACCTGTAAGACCTCCGTTTATCTTTGGAACACAGTTTAAGATATTTTAGATTTGGTCCGAGAGCTCTCAGTCCCTCCATTGAAGCTGTGTGTACGGTATACTGTCCATGTCCAGAAAGGTAAGAAAAACATCATCAAAGTAGTCCATGTGACATCAGAGGGTCCGTTAGAATTTGTTGAAGCATCGAAAATACATTTTGGTCCAGAAAATAGCAAAAACTATGACTTTATTCAGCATTGTCTTCTCTTCCGTGTATGTTGGGAGCGCGTTCACTGCAGTGTATGATATCCGGTTCGCGAACGAATCTTCTTGAACCATTTCACCAAATCGAACTGAATCATTTGAAACGGTTTGTGTCTCCAATAAGCATTAATCCACAAATGACTTAAGCTGTTAACTTTTTTAATGTGGCTGACACTCCCTCTGAGTTCAAACAAACCATTATCAAACAGTACACACACTGACCTGCTGTGAAGAGAGAACTGAAGATGAACACCGAACCGAGCCAGATAACGAACAACAGATTGACTCGTTCTCGAGTCAAGAACCGTTTCTGTCAGACTCGTCCAGTTCAAGAACCGAGGAGCTGATAATACTGCACATGCGTGATTCAGTGTGAAGCAGAATGACACACAGAGCGCCTGAACCAAACTGATTGTTTTGGTGATTGATTCTGAACTGATTCTGTGCTAGTGTTATGAGCGTGGGTAAACCGAAGGCTTGAATCAAGGGCAATCATCGCAAATGACGCCATTACGTCGAGCGCAAAAGAAAAGGTGAACCGTTTTCTTCAACCGGTTTATTGAATCAAACTGTCTGAAAGAACTACTGGTGATCCGAAAACCGATGCAACCGGTTCTTGACTTGTGAACGAGTCAAACTTTTGTTCATTATCTGGCTCGGCTCGGTGTTCATCTTCACTTCTCTCTTCACAGCAGTTCAGTCAGTGTACTGTTTGTGTAAATTAATTACTCCGGGATAGTGTTTTGTTTTAACTCGGAGGGAGTGTCAGCCACATTAAAAAAGTTAACAACTTAAGTCATTTGTGGATTAATGCGTATTGGAGACGCGAACCGTTTCAAATGATTCAGTTCGATTTGGTGAACTGGTTCAAAAAGATCTGGTTACATTGAATGATTCGTTCGCGAACCGGATATCATACACTGCAGTGAACGCGCTCACAACAGACACGGAAGAGAAGACAATGCTGAATAAAGTCGTTGTTTTTGCTATTTTTTTTATCAAAATGTATTTTCAATGCTCTAAAAATTTTTAACTGACCCTCTGATGTCACATGGACTACTTTGATGATGTTTTTCTTACCTTTCTGGACATGGACAGTATACCATACACACAGCTTCAATGGAGGGACTGAGAGCTCTTGGACTAAATCTAAAATATCTTAAACTGTGTTCCGAAGATGAACGGAGGTCTTACGGGTTTGGAACGACATGAGGGTGAGTTATTAATGACATAATTTAGATTTTTGTGTGAACTAACCCTTTAAGTTCAACTTATTGCATTTAATATAAATTGAAATTTTAATATAGTTTAATTCAATTGTAAATAATTTTAAATTGTATTTAGTTGTTATGTAATAACTTAAGAATGTAGTATTTATGTAATAAGTACTCTTTTTCGAAGTATGCTGAAGTGCTAAAACCACACAACCACAATAATGCTTCCAATGAAAACATTTCGGAATTGTGTACAAGGACCACAATAAATGCAAATGCTCAAAGTATAAGCCCTTAACCGTAACCTTTAAACATTACACTTTAATTTAATACTGATTTAATAGAATCGCCTGAAGCACTTTATTTTTATCAGTCTTGTTCTGCGTGTAGATGTAACAATTGCAATAACTGGGTAATAACTAGTACCCCGACTAAATAATAACTAACCATGAACCTACCCCTAAACCTATACTTAACCTGTAGGTACTGTAGGTACTTTGTACTAGCCATTACTTTCTTGAATAAGTACACAGTAAGTACACATACTGTAAAATAAAGTTTAACCAAATTGCCTACTAATCTTTTCTGTGAAAACAATCCACAAGTGGATGATTAAGGCATTACAGCTCAAATATCAAACATTTTATTAAAAGGTCCATGTAAGTCCCTCAACAACATCAACACGGTCTCAAACCGAGGAGCTTCACAAATACTCTATTGTAGTTGCCCCATAAACCTCCATTGTAGGAACATACATGCATTTCTCTGCATGTCTTTGCACACTAAGAAAATAGTCTCTGTGTGAACCAGTCTCTTTACGTTACATTTAACCCAAAACATTCTTTCACATTTTCTTTGAAATATTCCTTTAACGTACCTCCATGGGATATGACTTTTTGGTAAGGTTCAATGCTCTTCATGTTGATGCGATGCTCTTGCTCTCCAATGACGACGGTTCTCCAGAGTTTGGAATCCTGCCGCTCCTCCTGAGCACTGTATGTGGGAATGGGCTCAACTGTTTCTTTAAAAGAATCATTCTGAGATGCTTGAGGCTCTGAAAAAAAAATTGTATGTCAAGATATTAGCAATCTCTTTTAATAACTGTCACTCACGTTTTTGAAGTTAGACTTGAATGTGCATGATACAAACCTACATTTTTATAATTCATGACTAAAAACATTTTTTAACATGATATTGTACTATTTACATGGAAATGCAATGTCTGATTTTAAAATGGGTTTTAAAGGATGGGTTTTGAGATTTTAAGTTTTCAGTCGATATTTAATTTCTGATGATTTCTAAAATGTAATAGAGAAAAAGGCAATGAAGAAGTCTTTTTTTAAACAAAGGTCAAAATTCTTGTAATAATTTAGATTTTTGAGGGTGCACTCTTGTCATAAATTAATCTATTACTTTTCCTACATAATTTTTAACAAAAGACATTGGTAAAATATATATTTGGGAGTCTTAGACCTTTCCAACGATATATAGTTTGTCAAGTTTAGATTATTTGATTATTTGATTGTAATATAGTGAAGTAAACTTAGGCGTCCCGTGGTGACAGTTAAAGGATTAAATATTACACAATTATCATAAAGTTTTTATGTCCTACCTTCCCAGTCTATTTCATGGTCAGTATAATCTGCTTCATCAGGTGTGTCCAGATCATCCACATTGATGTCGAGGTCATCTGGTGTTTCAAACAGGTCATCCTCACTTTGGTCCAAAGATAGACTTATACGAGGAGCCGACAGCTTCTTTCTCTGAGAGGCCACACCCCCTTGTCCCTGCAGAGGCAGGGAGGTGGGCGGAGCTAGTGGATTTAGAAAACAATGCATCCGTTTATCATGCTATTTCAGATTGGTTTATTTGAATATTGTTCCTGGATTGACAAAATTTCAGGAACGTGCCCTACTTGACTAAATCATGTTAAGCCTAATAAGAATGTGTAGAAGAAGAGTATGTTACTTTATACCTCAGATTCATAACATTTTCACTGTTCTGTCAGTTTGAAGTAGTCTTTGTAAAGGTATTCAATCCTCTTGTGATATTTTGAGGCATATTCTAGAGTGTCAGTGTTTCTCAGTCTCACCTGGTCTACCTTCTGCCCCTTCAAAACTCATCTTGTGTTCATGAGTCTGGTCCATCCCCTCATCGCCAGAAAGGGAACTATCAAAAACAAATGTATAGCCACCGTCATCATCATCATCACCATCATCATCATCATCATCATCATCACTGCATTCAAAACTTTTTGTAAGGGAAGAATAAAATTCTTATTTTTTTGTCTTATTACTTTTGTTGTTGTTGTTGTTATTGTTGTTGTTATGGAGTACTTTCATCACTTTCACTTTAGTTAAATGTGCTTTACAAACAAATAAGAATAAATTATCCTGTTGAACCTTATACATTTTACAGATTTAAAATTAGAGCTACAAAACAGGAACTCGCAGACGAAAGGCTTTTTCAAATTCATGCAGAGTAGATGCACTTAACATTGTAAATTCAGAATTTTTGCAGCTCTTTAATATGTTGTAATATCAGTCTTGCATTTGCTTCAGCTGCAATACGCAACAAATGGACTGTCAACAGAAAAAAATTGTCTGTATAATCTAATCTGCTCTAAAAATCTACCCATACCATTGCTTTAACATCCCTATTTGGATTTTAAAAGAAGCAGTGTGAATTCATGTGTGAATTTATGCATACACACACACACACAGAGAGAGAGAGAGAGAGAGAGAGAGCCATGTGAGAAGGGAAGCCTGTCTCGCGGGAGTATCTACAATAAGCTGCCAGATGGTTGCTAGCTCTCAAACAGAGAATGGGTGTTGATGGAGAGAAAGAGAGTGGGTGAGGGTGAAAATGGAAAGGTCTGTTGCTCTCTCCCTCTATCAAGACGTTGGATTAATTCATCCATCCATTCATCCATCCTCCATAGCAGGAAACAGGAAAAGTGGGCGGGCATTATGTCATCATCATCACCTCATCTTTTCTGCTCTCTCTCCCCTCTTCTTTATGAATCACTCTTCCGCTTAGGGTTCACTCACTCTGGCATTTATAAACATGCAATCGCACGTACACATAGGCAAATAAATGAGCCATGCAAGCAGAGCCATGAATTTGAATAATGGCCAAAGCAGGTCAGCTGTACATAGAATTATTACGATACAATGTGCCTGTATTCAACATGACAAACACTCATTTATGATCCAAACGCAAACAAAAGCAGCTGCCTGTGTCTTGCGTCATAAAGGATGCTGATGCTAAACCTCTTCCGCTACCAAAGATACATCACAAACAAATTCCCATCCCTCCTTCTTTCCCTCCCATCTCAATGCTTAGGTTTTCCAATAACAACAAGCTTCCTTCATCCCCTGCTAGAATTACCCCTAGTGCACTCACCACACGGCTGAGGCACAGTTCTGTTTCCTGCCCTGGGTTTCAGATCATGGATGTGTGCCTGTGTCTCTCAGCGTCAGAGATGCTCAGCTCACCCACTGCTGAGAGCCTCCACCATTTTGTGGTCATGTGACCCTGTCTAGCACCAAATAAGGGCGTGAGGCTGTTCTCTCCGCCCTAAGCATGAGACACAAATGAGGAAGACTCAGCAGCAGGACTGCTGTGAGGATAATGAATCTGATGGGTCTGACTGCACAGGTGAATTGTGAGTGAGTCTTGCTCTGCAGATGAGTAAAGAGACATGAATGAGTCTGTCTGTGAAAGCAAGAGGTTTTCCCAGAATCCGGAATGTCCTTTTTGAAAACAAAAAGTACACTTTTAACATACTTTTAAAAAGAGGGCTTAAAATAATATACTTTAAAAGAATATACGTAGGTGCATACTTAATGACACT
This sequence comes from Carassius gibelio, assembly GCF_023724105.1. Taxonomy (NCBI): domain Eukaryota; kingdom Metazoa; phylum Chordata; class Actinopteri; order Cypriniformes; family Cyprinidae; genus Carassius; species Carassius gibelio. Next base: position 19,903,632 of record NC_068400.1, read on the forward strand.
TAACTGAATGTAAACTGCAGCAAAAATACAATATGTTATAGATACATTTTATTTAATGCAACTATTTAACTTTAAAAGGACTAATGTAAGTATCTTTATGACAATTTTATTGTCTTTGAAATATGGTTAAAGTGTACTGACAAGTATTTACGGTAAACTTATGTACTTAATGTCACTTCTATTGAAACTTTTCATATTGTGTTGAAATATGTTGCAATTTAGTTAATTTAAAATATATTAATATTAATTTTAAATGTAACACTGAACTCTACATTTCAAATTAAAATCCATTATTTTGCATATGCTTTAGTTTCTTAGTCAAGTCAACACATACAAATTAGTGTTTTTTAAAGCAAGGTAAGAGATTATTAAAGCATACACATAAGTGTATTATTATATTATCTGCTAGTACAGTTTTTTAAATAATTTTAAGGTTTAAAGTTCAAGTCCACATTAACTACATTTACTACAATTAGGTTCACTTCTTTTTCATAAAGGGTACAAATTTTGTAATTTACTTTGGTGTGTGTGTGTGTGTGTGTGTGTCACAAATCCTGCCATTTCAGTTTCATATTTCACCCCTAAGTTAAAAAGAGGAAAAATACATAAAGAAATTGAAGTTAAAAAAATACATTATGAAATGTAAAATGTATTTTTGACTCTTTTCATGACAATTTTCACATTTACATAAAAATTCTCATTCAAATAATATATGAAAAAAATGCCATTCTTGTTACTGTACTGTGAAGAGAAAAAAAAAAAAACATTGTATTATAAATACCTTTATTATTCTTGTTTCTTTTTCATGCTAGTATTGGTAGTAAATTAACCATTATCTTTGGACAGGATAAATCAAACAGTAGTTAGAATGACGTTGTATGTTAAGGTTAATGTTAATCAAGAAATATAAGGGAAAATGTATTTTATGATGCTTTCCGTTTCATGTTTTCCACTACTGCTTTTCTTCAGTTCTACAGTACTATGGGGTAATCATTTAAAAAAAGATATTCCATGAAGTCACTAAATTAAAATAAGGTCATGACCATTCATACTCAAATTGCATAGTGGATTGCATTGTGTGGTCACTATACTTTATACTGTAAACAGAGCTTTGTGCTGGAAGGTGTTTATTCTCCTGATCACCCATTAAAATTCACTGCTTTGAATCTGCTCTGCAATGTGTCCATAAAAGAGATTACACCTCAACCACAAGATAAAATGTACTCAAAACTGTTTCCTGTTCTATTACGATTTATCATGTTCTGTGATTTAAGATCTTCACAGTGTTGAGAGAACCGAAAACAGTGTTGTGTGTTCCGCTACTCACCAGCTTTCTGTTGCAAGTATCTTGTGTTAAAGGAAGCAATGGGAGGTGCTCTATGACCTCTTACACAGAAAGAGTTTGGTCCAATGTTCATTGCTACAGCAACTGTGCCACACCTGTTATAACTAAGTGTAAAGTAATAAATCACTATAACTAGAGTTATAGATTCACTATTTAGCTCTGTCAAACAATCTCAGTATTCAAAAACACACAGATACACACATTTTTCTGTTAAAATCATATAATCATAATTGCATACAAATATTTTAGGACTTAATATAGAAAACATTAACGTTATACACATGAACAGACTTCTGGTCTCCATATCTTGTTTACCCATTCTATTTCCTACATTATTTATTTTGTCCACTTTTAATACTAAACAATGCATAAATAATACAAGAAATTCTGCATTAACACAAGCTTAATTGTCATGTGATCACAGAAAAAAAAAAAAATTAAAATGTAATTAAACAACAAAAAAAAAGATTACTGTAAGATTTTCTTTTGCAAGTACGTAAAAGTAGCAAATATGAAATATGTATATGAAATAAATAAATAATTGCTTGACAGAATTAAGTGTTAAAATGCATTTGACATGCAATGTTTTATTTTGGCTCATGCACTAAACACAATATTGCATGTTTTGCAAAACTAAGTAACGTTTTATTGACATGCTAAAGTGTCACACATCAATTTGCGTCTACCTAAAGAATCACATTAGAATTAGAATTAGTCACACTAGAAATTTTAACTGTACATAGAGTAAATATCTACAAACATGTTATTTTGAGAGTGTAAAGACTTGAAACTATCTGTACTGAAGTATCTTTCTTTTATCCATGTCAGCGTTGGAGAAACTATTTGAATAGCAAAGACAGTGGCTACAATTTATTTGCATGGATTCAAAGTCTGTCTTTTATGCCAGCCTGTCTTAATTCATATTTCATTCAAATCTTGTGTGGAAATAGAATATAATAGCACATACTAACTAAGATGGCCACATGAAGTGTCAGTGATAAAAGAAAATAGTCATTTATTTGATGCCAAATATTTAAGGTTTGACTTTGGGTAGATTTTGCTTACTGGGAAGTTTAGGAATAGGATATGGATGGGAAGTAGTCAGGGCTGTGAAACGTAATTTAATAATAATTGTTAAACTGGTTTTTGTGTTGTTATAGAATATTTGATCAATTTTATTATATTCTTCTGTGGGCCTATAAAGCATGATTTGGGTTTTAATAGCCTACAGTTGTAAAAATGTCCTTATGAAGGAAAAAAAGCCCCTGAAAATACATTCCAAAGGATAAATATTGTCCCTAATAATAAAGTTAAATGGACAATTCTCGCCAAAATGAAAATTATTTTATGATTTACTCACCCTCGTATTTTTCCATACCTGTATGACTTTCTCTCTTTGGCAAAACTCAAAATTAGACATTTCTTTTTGGGTGGACAATCCTTTTAATATCGGCCAATGCAGGTATGGTAGGTAACACACTAAATTCACAGAATATAGTTTGCCATAATCCCAGTGCTCACATACAGATCACATTAATATTTTCACTGAATCAGAGGTCAATGTAGCCATATACTGTATGGAAAAGTATTTTTGCCATTTAAATCAAGTTAAAGTCAATGAGGTGGTTCCTCACAATGGTCTTCTTCACATCGTCAAAAACATAGCGGATATTTTTAGTGTCGGTTGCACAGGTGAAATGTGAATAGATGTTTTTATGTGTGTCCGAGTTCTGCTCCTCATACATAGTCAAGATGAAGTTCATTGCTGCGTCTGCATTCTTTTTAGGGCCTGTGGAATGAGCAGATAACATAGATTACATAATTACAAAATAGTTCCATAGTAAGCAAAAAATACTTTAGCAGTGTTGGGCTAACTCACATTTATTTTTATGTGAATCTTTTGGTTGGGTGGACTTTTTGGAATGCATGGACAAAAATTATGAAAGAATATGAAACATGTTTTAAAACCTGTGGATTTGCGATGACATGTGGGTGAGGAAATTATGACATGATTTTCATTGTGTGGTGAAGTAAAATGTATTTCCTTTTCAGGAACTCGAGCTGCGTCGAAAACGCTTTGGGGAACGCGTTTAGCATGAGCCACTCTGAATATCATATCTAATCTGTTTTATTGAGAGTGAGGAGTCACGTGCCGATTTGGGTTGATTTGGGAGGGGTCTGCAGGATACGCAGCATTTCAGAGATCTTTAATTTTTGTGTATTTATTTTGTCGGCGGAACAGATCGAGACGGATCTACGAATACGAGAAAGAAAAGGAAGAAAACAAAGCAATGCAAAAACATAAGGCGAAAGAAATGGGACCTTACAGGAACAAACTCACACCAAGCGCAAAACAGCGGTGTTTGGAGAAGCTCTCAGGCATCCAAAATATCGACCCATACGAGCTCCCTGCAGCGGCACAGAGACCTGGAGCATTTACCTCCATGCACACATATGGACATTGTGAATTATATTGTTTACGATGTAAGTCACCCTGCATTCACGCTGTTAATGGCTTTAATCTAAACAGGACATTTACATCTTGCAATCACACATTTAACTACCCTAGCTAACCCAGAACTGGTTTGTCCACTTTGCAGCCCCCAACACAAATACCTGGTACAGTATGTGTCACTGGGCTAAAATCAAATAATAACTAAACATACACAGCTTTAGCCTACATCAAAACATGTTGGAAACGTTTGTATACATTGAACATCTCGTTACAATCTAGTGTTTACGAAACAGTCGCAGTTAACTACTTTGTCATTTTGGTCAAGAAATGCATTCTAAATGCAATGTAATTACAATACACTAAAACACATGTGAATATACTTACTTTGGCCAGTACAACGCTGTTTTCATCACCTGCTGTAGATGGACCCAGCAACAGCAGAAAGCCTCGTAACTTTCCAAAGACTTGTGGCTTTTAAACTCCTGCATTGTGTAGTAACTTAAACCAAAAACAATATGATTCCCAATGTCCATATGTGTGCATGGAGGTAAATGGTCCAGGTCTCTGTGCTGCTGCAGGGAGCTCGTATGGGTATATTTTGGATGCTTGAAAGCTTCTCCAAATACCACTGTTTTGCGCTTGGTGTAACCTAAAAAAAACTGTATTCCATTGTTCCTATGTTTTCCATATGTATCGTGAGAGGTACTGGAGCAGTTTTTAACGCAGCAGTAAATTCCAGGCATGGTAAAACAGTGCAGAATTGCGAGAACCTCCTCTACTACCGAGTTAACAACACATGTTGTTACATGTGTTGTTTAAACATGTAAACAAAGTTTTGCCACCGGTATCCTGCTAACATGGCGGAGACTGTGATATCCAGGGAGGGGCTTTGTGCTATGACAACAACTCCTCATTCTCAATAGAAGAGCGTGACGTCACGGGCGGGGTTGACGTAAGCGGCCAGGAAGCTATAAAGGCATGAGCCGCGCAGCTGGTGTCAGCTTCATGTATTTCAGCAAGCGCTCTGTGTGTGCATATAATTCTGTCTTGTCAGTATTATTCATTGTTGTTTGTCACTATTAGCTCCTCAAAGAGTAAGCAATAGTCAAAGAGCAAAGCTAAGACGAGACATCTGAAAGGCGAATCCAGATCGCGTTTCAGATTGTGTGTTCATCACGAGTGGGGATACACGGTCTGTGCGCGGTCTGCCTGGGATCGAGGCACGCTGTTTCTGCTCTAGAGGGAGCCGACTGCCTGCACTGGTACAGGCCAGTGTGGACGCTTCGATCCCGGAGGACTCTTCTCGAGAGGGAGTCTTCGCCAGCGTTCCTCGCTTTCCCGTTTTCACCGAGGCGGAGCGATGCCTGCACTCGCTGGGTTCGCAGATAAGAGCTGCTGGAGGGTATGGAGCGGTTCCTTCCCCCTCTGTGAACTCACAGCTGCAACTACTTATCTCCGAGGAGATATTGTTTGTGTGACTAAGCGGCTCACGTGTTGCCGAGGCAACGCGTGTATTACATCAGTTTCAGTTTTAATGTGAATCTTACCAAAACCAGATCATCTTTACTCGTCTGATTGGTTAACTGCATTAATTCTGAGGAATTAAATTCAGTATTTATCTGACTATGAGATCTTAGATATGAATTATATCAACCAGGCAGACCGTGTTTACTTGTCTGATTGTTTGTTTGCATTAAATTCTGAGGAATATAATGACACTTATCTTACTCCGAGAAATTATACTGGAGGGGCTGCTGGGCGGGAGCATCGCTCTCAGTCTATCGTCAGAGCATTGCCGCCCACGCACCCCCACGTCAGGACCGGAGGCTGAAGCAACACTCTGAACCATGGTTTTTCCCAGCCTAAGGCGGATCTGAGGGCCATACTTCAGGCTGGGAGGCACTCATCAGAGGGGTGTATGGGTCCTGCATACAGTAGGAAAAGGCTACCGTATTCAGTTCGGCTCTGCACCACCGATATTCAACGGGGTTACCCCGACGACAGTCTGCCCCGAGCAGGCTCTGGTTATGGAACAGGAAGTGAAAACACTATCAGAGAAGGAGGCCATCGAGGTGGTCCCTCCTCAAGACAGGGAGTCCGGGTTTTTCTGCCGGTATTTCATAATTTCAAAGAAGGATGGGGGTTGCATCCGATCATAGATCTACGGGTCTTAATTCGATCTGTTATGAGACTGAAGTTCAAAATGCTCACGATCACGCATGTTGTAGCTCAGATCAGGTCCGAGGACTGGTTTGTCAAAATAGATCTCAAAGATGCATACTTCCACATATCCATCCTTCCACAACACAGGAAGTTTCTGAGGTTCGCTTTTGGGGGCGAAGCTTACCAATATCAAGTGCTTCCCCTCGGCCTTGCACTCTGGCCCTGCACGTTCACAAAATGTGTAGGTAGATGCGGCTCTGGTCCCCCTGCGCATGCAGGGCATCCGCATTTTCAACTATATCGTCGATTGGATGATTTTAGCTCAGTCAGAGCATATTGCGGCTTGGCATTGAGATGTCATTCTCGCACATATGGGGAAGCTAGGTTTGAGACTGAATGCCAAGAAGAGTGTACTTTCTCAAGTTCAGAGAACCACCTTTCTAGGCATAGTATGGGATTCGACCACGATGCAGGCACGATTGTCCCCTGCTAGTATTGAGTTGATCCTCATCTCAGTCAAGAGAGTAAAAGGCCAGTCACTCACTGTCAAACAATTTCAGAGATTGTTGGGTCTGATGGCAGCTGTGTCCAACGTGATACCTCTTGGCCTGCTGTACATGAGACCCCTACAGTGGTGGCTCAAGACCAAGGGATTCTCCCAGAGGGGCAATCCACTTCGGACTATCAAGGTCACGCGGCACTTCCTCTGTGCCTTTGACATGTGGAAGAAACCTTGGTTCTTGAATCAGGGCCCGGTGCTGGGAGCTCCTTGTCTCCATGTAATACTAGCAATGGATGCATCCCTCACTGGTTGGGGTGCGATCATGAGTGGCCACCCTGCCCGTGGTCTGTGGAGCTGTCGCCATCTGACATAGCATATCGATTGTCTAGAAATGCTAGCAGTTTATCGTGCACTGAAGCACTTCCTCCCAGACCTAAGGGGTCACCATGTGTTGGTGCACACTGACAACACATCAGTGGTCTCTTACATCAACCACCATGGAGGTCTGTGTTTGTGTCCCTTGTAAAAGCTGTCGCACCAGATCCTTGTGTGGTCCCAGAGCAAACTCCTCTCATTAAGAGCAGTATATATTCCTGGGAAACTAAATATGGGAGCAGACACACTGTCGAGGCAGGGGTCAAGGCCTGGGGAATGGAAGACATGGGGAGTTTTTGGCAGAGCTCAAGTAGACCTCTTTGTGACTCAAGAGACATCACAATGTTCCCTTTGGTTTTCTCTAGTTCATCCAGCTCCTCTGGGACTGGACGCTATGGTACAGACCTGGCCGAGGCTTTGTCTGTACGCCTTTCCCCCTATTGCTCTGCTCCTGGGAGTTCTGGTGAGAGTACGCCGGGACGGGGTCCGTCTGTTATTAGTAGCTCCGTTCTGGCCGGGCCAAGTATGGTTTGCAGATCTGGCCTCGTTTCTCGATGGCTCTCCATGGGAGATACCGATCAGGACAGTCCTACTCTCACAGGCACAGGGCACGATTCACCCTCACCTGGAGTTGTGAAAGCTGTGGGTGTGGCCCCTAAGGGGGCACAACTAATAGCATCCGGTCTCTCAACGGAGGTTGTTGAGACCCTCTTCCAATCCAGGGATCCCTCAATGAGGAAACTGTATGCCCTGAGGTGGAAACTCTTCACCTCATGGTGCTGAGACCGCCAGCTAGACCCAGCAAACTGCCCAGTTGGTACAGTTCTGGAGTTCCTACAGGCCAGGCTCTCTGCAGGGTTGACCCACTCCACGCTGAAGGTTTACGTAGTGGCCATTGCCTACCATGCCCTTCTCGATGGTCAGTCTTTGGGAAGACACCCCTTAGTTACACGTTTCCTCTGCGTTGTGCTGAGTCTGAGACCTCCAGTACGGTCCCGTATTCCCCCGTGGGACTTGGTTGTGGTGTTAGAGGCTTTGTGCAAACCTCCATTTGAGCCCATTCAAGATATTTCAGACAGACATCTGACAATTAAAGCCGCCTTTCTGTTGGCCATTACCTCTCTGAGGAGAGTAGGACGCTTGCAGTTGCCCCTACCTATCTTGATTTTTCAGTTCCTGAAGAGGAACGTCTCTAGGTTACGTATGTAACCCTAGTTCCTCTAGGGAAAGGCTCATGCCTTTATAGCTTCCTGGGCGCTTACGTCACCCTGCCCGTGATGTCACGCTCTTCTATAAGACAGATTAGATATGATATGATATTCAGAGTCGCTCATGCTAAACGCATTCCCAAAAGCGTTTTCGACACAGCGTCTCGTTCCCTCGAGAAACTTACATACTACATACGTAACCTAGAGATGATTTATTATAATATCTCAAATTTATTCATGGCTTTAAAATAGCTTCCCCAACACAGCACTTATCTTTTGTGCAATAATTGACATGTATTAATATTTGTTAATCAATAAACAGCATAAAATAAAATCAGTCTGAGAGTTTGTCTTTTTCATACATTATCACTGTCTCACTCTACTAATTGTTTAATTTTTTTACATTTTTATACCTAAACCGAGATAAATCTGCCAGTTTGGTAAGACAAATTATCATAAAAAAAAACAAGATATCTATGAAAGCCTTATGCTGTGCTGCGTCTCATGTAAATGTTTGTTGTTTCAATGAAAAACAAGATAAAAATGCATAAGCTGTGGTTTTGGCACTCCAACCTCTGTATTGTGGAAAATAGTCTACAAGGTGTGACTTTGAGATCTTCTCCTTCAGGATATCTGTTTTATTGAGGAAGAGGATGATAGAGGACTCCTGAAACCAGGGGTAGGAGATGATTGTCTTAAAAAGTGCCTTACTCTCCTCCATGCGGTTCTGGGGAGGTATAAAATCACATCAACAGAATTTAATCATCTACAATGTAATGATGCAAAATCTCAATAACCCAGAAAAGCTACTAAGAAAATGTAGGGAAGTGTCTAACCTCATTTGCACACTCATACAGGACCTGGTCGTACTCACTCAGAGCCACCAGAAAAATGATGGAAGTAACATTTTCAAAACAATGGATCCACTTCCGTCTTTCTGACTTTTGGCCTCCAACATCGACCATTCTACAAAAACAAGAGGTTTTGAATTATAAAATGGGTCACAGTCTGTTATCCTTCTTCACACCACCATATAATTATAGAGTTACCTGAATATGACTGTCTGGAGGTCAAAGATGTACTCAATGATGCCTGTGGTTGGAATTCTGACTCTCAAAATATCCTGAACAGTTGGCAAGTAACAGGATGCAGATATTCTGTCAAATTCATCAAGGTAACTAGTAAACAAAACAATAAGAAGAAAGAGAATAATAAAAAGAAGAAGAAATAAATAAAACACACTTTGAGAAACCATGTAGATTACTATTGCACAGTGACAGTATAATATATATACACACATACACACACACAAACACACACACGTTTGTTTTTGTGAAAAGTGGGGACATTCCATAGGCGTAATGGTTTTTATAATGTAGAAACTGTATATTCTATCGCCCTTCACCAACCCTACCCCTAACCCTCACAGGAAACTTTGTGCATTTTTACTTTCTCAAAAAACCTCATTCTGTATGATTTATAAGCGTTTTGAAAAATGGGGGCATGGGTCACCCTCTCCTTGTAATACCTGTGTAATACCCATGTCATTATACAAAGTTGTGTCCTGATATGTCACAAAAACATGCCCACTGCTGTTCAAATTTTTTTGGATCAGTAAGATTTGTAATGTTTTTTAAAGATTTTTCTTATTAATTAATTTTAAAAAATTAATTTATTTATTATTATTATTATTATTATTATTATATATATAATTGCAATATAAAAACATTCTAACATGCTGATTTACAATCAATGTTGGAAACAGTTGTGCTGCTTAATATTTTTTTGGAACATGTGATACTTTTCAGGATTCTGTAATTAGTTTAAAAAAGCACACCATTTGTTCAAAATATTAATTTCATGTTACAATATACACTACTATTCAAATGTCCAGGGTCAGTAAATTCTTGCTTTCTTTTTTTTTTCATGATATTATTACTTTTATTCAACAAGGATGTGATAAATGGATACAAAAAGTGATAGTTAAGACTTATATTGTTGGAAAAGGTTTTTATTTTGAATAAATGCTGTTCTTTTTAACTTTTTATTTATCAAAGAAAAAAGTATCACGTTTCAAAAAATTATTAGCACAACAGTTTCCACACTGATAATAAATCAGCATATTAGAATAATATACTGTGACACTGAAGACTGGAGCAACGGCTGATGAAAATTCAGTGCTGCATCACAGAAATAGAAAGTAAAGTAAATGAAAATGGAAAGTGATATTAGAAATTGCAATAAAGTTTCACAATATTTTACAACAGAGGCTAGGGACACAGAGGTAAGCGAGTGTGGTATAGTTCAGTAATGTGAACAGTAGACCAGACAACAAGGGAGTGTGGAGAGCGAGCAGATAAAGGGGAGCTTGACGAGCTGCAGCAGGTGCGGGAGATTAGAACTGATTGGTAATTGGTGATTGTGACTGTGATTGAGAACTGAGACTGAGGTGTGAGCTGGGGAGGATTCTGGGACATGGAGTCCAGAGCTGGTGAATGGGGCTCTCTGACATATATAAATGCAAACACTTGCATGTATTTAACATCTTTGCAAATGTATTAAAAATAAAAGATTTGTCAGAGTAGAAGTAAAGTATAGTGCAGCAAAACTTAGAGATAGCCTTAATAAAAAAAAAACCCAGTCCTGAGCATTCAGAACCTTATACTGGGTAGAAGGTTCACCTTCCAACAGGACAATGACTAAGCACATAGCAAAAGTAGCTTATAGACAACTCTGTGAATGTCCTTCAGTGGCCCAGTCAGAGCCTGAGACTGAAACATAGTATATGAGCGGAGCGCAGAGTGGAGCGGTGTGATTTTGACTGGAGTCAGGAAGGGATTTTTTAAAAGTTGGAGTGCTGTGGTTTTCCCTTGTTCCACCACGAGTACAATTCATGCCAACGGCCTGTAATATAACTGCATATTTAGCAACAATGAATTGTTAAACCTATTTAGCTATAACTTGATACAGATGAATCACTCAAATCAGAAGGTTGTAATGACGGAAATAGCCGAAAGGGAAGTTATAGGCCAGTTCTCAAGGAATTTGTCTATTCCTTTTACTAAATATTTTTTGGTGAATGCATGATTTAAACAGGTACAGCACATTCACATGCAATCGATTTAACAATAATGAATTTTTTTTTTTTTTTTTTTTTTTGCACACATTGGCCTAAGCCACTTTGAAACACTCCTGTTATTTTATTTTTATATTTTAATTTTAATATAGGCTACGTTATGAACATAACATTTCAAACATACTGAAATACTATAACCACGGAGCAAAGGTGGAGCGCTGTTTCTGGTATCAGTGAACGTGGAGTGGAACGGGAGCTTGAAAAGGTGAACCCAGAGCGGAGCTGGAGTGGAGTGATTATTAAATGCTCGGAACGCATATGGGGAATTGTTGACACTCCACTCCGCTCCGCTCACATACTCTGGATTGAACCCAGCCAAATTTTTTAAATAAACCTGAAAATGTGCATCTGCCCCCATCCAACCTGACAAAGCATGAGAGGAGAAGTGGCAAGGAAAAGAATGGCAGGTAATTGTCATATAATGATGTGAAATGTTTGTCGCATCATACACAAAAAGACTTGAGGCTGTTAAGGTTCTTCAGTTAAATATTTAGTTAAGGGTATTAATACTTACGTAATGTACGTATTTCAGTTTTTTTTATTTTTAACACATTCACGAGGTTGTGCCAGTTCTGTTTTTGCTTTGTCATTATGGTGAATGGCGTGTAGATTGATGTGTAAAAAAAGTAATTTAAAGCCGTTTAACATAAGGCTACTTCATAAAAAAATGTGGGGAAAAAAATGAAGGAGAATGAATACTTTCACAAGGCACTATATACAGTCAGGTCCATAAATATTGGGACATCGACACAATTCTAATCTTTTTGGCTCTATACACCACCACAATGGATTTGAAATGAAACGAACAAGATGTGCTTTAACTGCAGACTTTCAGCTTTAATTTGAGGGTATTTACATCCAAACCAGGTGAACGGTGTAGGAATTACAACAGTTTGTATATGTACATCCCACTTTTTAAGGGACCAAAAGTAATGGGACAGATTAACAATCATAAATCAAACTTTCATTTTTTAATATTTGGTTGCAAATCCTTTGCATTCAATTACAGCCTGAAGTCTGGAGATCAATTAGACATCAGCGTACGCTGGGTTTCATCCCTGGTGATGCTCTGCCAGGCCTCTACTGCAACGGTCTTCAGTTCCTGCTTGTTCTTGGGGCATTTTCCCTTCAGTTTTGTCTTCAGCAAGTGAAATGCATGCTCAATCGGATTTAGGTCAGGTGATTGACTTGGCCACTGCATAACATTCCACTTCTTTCCCTTAAAAATCTCTTTGGTTGCTTTCCAAACACCAAACTACCCGGAAGACCATGGAAAACAACTGTGGTGGATGATCGAAGAATTCTTTCCCTGGTGAAGAAACCCTTCACAACAGTTGGCCAGATCAAGAACACTCTCCAAGAGGTAGGTGTATGTGTGTGTCAAAGTCAACAATCAAGAGAAGACTTCACCATGTGAATACAGAGGGTTCACCACAAGATGTAAACCACTGGTGAGTCTCTAAAACAGGAAGGCCAGATTAGAGTTTGCCAAACAACATCTAAATAAGCCTTCACAGTTCTGGAACAACATCCTATGGACAGATGAGACAAAGATCAACTTGTACCAGAGTGATGGAAAGAGAAGAGTATGGAGAAGGAAAGGAACTGCTCATGATCCAAAGCATACCACCTCATCAGTGAAGCATGGTGGTGGTAGTGTTATGGCGTGGGCATGTATGGCTGCCAATGGAACTGGTTATCTTGTATTTATTGATGATGTGGCTGCTGACAAAAGCATTAGGATGAATTCTGAAGTGTTTCGGGCAATATTATCTGCTCATATTCAGCCAAATGCTTCAGAAATCATTGGTCAGCGCTTCACAGTGCAGATGGACAATGACCCGAAGCATACTGCGAAAGCAACCAAAGAGATTTTTAAGGGAAAGAAGTGGAATGTTATGCAATGGCCAAGTCAATCACCTGACCTAAATCCGATTGAGCATGCATTTCACTTGCTGAAGACAAAACTGAAGGGAAAATGCGCCAAGAACAAGCAGGAACTGAAGACAGTTGCAGTAGAGGCCTGGCAGAGCATCACCAGGGATGAAACCCAGCGTACGCTGATGTCTAATTGATCTCCAGACTTCAGGCTGTAATTGACTGCAAAGGATTTGCAACCAAGTATTAAAAAATGAAAGTTTGATTTATGATTAATCTGTCCCATTACTTTTGGTCCCTTAAAAAGTGGGATGTACATATACAAACTGTTGAAATTCCTACACCGTTCACCTGATTTAGATGTAAATACCCTCAAATTAAAGCTGAATGTCTGCAGTTAAAGCACATCTTGTTCGTTTCATTTCAAATCCATTGTGGTGGTGTATAGAGCCAAAAAGATTAGAATTGTGTCGATGTCCCAATATTTATGGACCTGACTGTACATATATAGTGTTCATAAATGTTAGTAGTAATCTCCTCAGAGTTTGACTGTTTTGCTATTGCAGGGGATTTTAAATTTTACTTTGATGATACAGAAAACAAAACTACAAAATAAATTAAAAACACTTTTGACCTGATTCAGCATGTGCAAGGACCCACACACAGTCGAGGACATACTCTAGATTTAATCATCAGTAGAGGTTTAAACATTTCATCCATTGATATTTAGGATGTAGCACTATCTGATCACTTCTGTATTTTCTTTACTCCTGTAATAGTCAGTAAGAAGACTGGCAGACAGAAGAAAAATCAACAGCAGCACAGAGTATAAAAAGACTATGCAGAAAAGCTGAGTGGATGTGGTGGAAGACAACTTGAAATTCACTAAAGCAACTATAAATACAGCCTTCACGCTTTCAATGTGGAACTAGCCACAGCTAGACAGAGTTTCTTCTCAAACCTTATAAACAGTAACTTAAACAACCCTCACACTCTATTTGCTACTGTTGAGAGACAGAAAATCCCCCCAAGTCAGATTTCCAGTGAAATGCTTTCCGACAGCAAATGCAATGAGTTTCAGGAAGGCAATTAGCACATCCTCAAGTTATGCAGAGGTCAGACAGATTCGGACACAATATTAAAAAGAATATACTATTTTTGAAGCAATTGATAGCAAAATTATGGAAGAAATAGTGCTATCTTGACACACTTCCCACATATTTTTATCAAAAGTGTGCTAAACTGTTTAGAAGCAAATCTCTTAGAAGTGGTGAACGTCTGTCATGGTTCATGAATCGGCTGTCTCATACTGATGTGTCTGCGTGAGTGTAATTGTGTGGGTGTGGTTACTCGTTGATTAGTGTCACCAGCTTTCATTAATTCCAGTTCCTTTATATGCCCAGTAATTTCCCTCTCATGTTATCGGATCGTTGTGGTTGTTCCTCGGTGTGTGTCCTGTTCTCGTGCCTCAGCTGCTGTTAGTTCTTCGTCTGGATTTCGTCAGTTCTTCATGTCATCTGGATGTTCCACGGCTCCTGGGTTTTCTCAAGCACGCTCTTCACCGCACCACCACCACATCGCCATCCCGTCCCTGCTTCGATTGCCACCTTTGTCCCCGACCTTGTGTCTTTGCATCTGACCTGCATTCAATAAACTGAGTTTACATGCATCTTGCATCCTCATGTTATTTCAGCACAGAATGATCTCACCAGACCATGGATGCAGCAAGCACGTCCCAGCTCAAGGACTTCATCGGTCACAGCATCTCACTTGTGGACCAACAAGAGGAGAACATCTTCATCCAGCGGGCCACTTCATCCACTCCTGTCCGGTAAAAGAGCAGGCCCGGTAGTAAGTATGAGGCTACTATCGGGTGGGATCTCCGCTGAGAAGACCTCATCACCACCATCGACCCTCCTCCCCGTAAGACTAAGATGGCAGACGTCGATACACTGCACCATCGCACTCCTGGTTTCGGGAGCGGAGGGTAATTTCATGGACTTCAAACTGGCTATTAAACTTCAGATCCCCATCACTCTTCCCCAGATTACTCATTCCACTGAAAGTATCACCCTCATCACCTCTGGCAATCACACAGAAATCATCTCATTTCTACTCATGGACTCACCACTTGCACCAGTGGTTTTGGGACACCCGTGGCTTTCCAAATACAACCCCCCGGGTCGACTGGTGCACTGACACTATTTCCACATGGAGTAACCACTGTAATGAATCCTGTTTAGTGTCTGCCTGTCCCTCTGTGTCTGGTTCTGTGTTTCAGAGTAAGGCAGAGGATTTGTCTGACGTGCCCGCGGAGTACCTCGACCTGAAGCAGATGTTCAGTAAGTCCTGTGCTGCTTCTCTCCCTCCGCATCATTCCTATGACTGTGCGATAGATCTACTGCCAGGTAAAACTCCGCATAGGGGCAAACTTTACTCTCTTTCTCTTCCCTAGAGGGAGGCCATGGAGAAATATATTTCTGATTTTCTGGCCTCTGGGTTCATCCAGCCTTCCTCTTCTCCTGAGGGGGCAGGGTTCTTTTTCATTGGGAAGAAGGATGGTTCTCTGTGACCTTGCATTGACTACCGAGAGCTGAACAACATCACGTTAAAGAATTATTATCCTTTGCCGTTGATGTCTTCAGCTTTCGAGAGGTTGCAGGGAGCATCCATTTTCACGAAACTGGACTTACACAATGCATATCATTTGGTTCGCATCAAGAAGGGGGATGAATGGAAAACTGCTTTTAATGCCCTTCGGGCTTTCCAACAGCCCAGCAGTTTTCGTAGGCACTCGTGAATGACGTGTTGGGAGACATGGTAGATCAATTCATATATGTTTACCTGGATGATATATAGATTTTTTCTTCGTCTCTCCAGGAACACGTTGAACACGTCAGACGGGTGCTCCAGAGACTGTTAGAGAATGTTTTTTTTTTGTCAAGGCGGAGAAATGCTCATTTCATGCACAGTCTGTTCCCTTCCTAGGGTACATCATCTCTTCTGTGGGAGTGCGCATTGATCCTGACAAGGTTAAGGCTGTGGAAGATCGGCCAAGTCCAGATTCCAGTAAGGCCCTACAGTGGTTTTTGGGGTTCGCCAATTTTTACCGGAGTTTCATTTACAACTTAAGCCAACTAGTTGCACCTCTGACTGCCTTGACTTCCCCCGAATGACATTCAGGTGGTAGAACATTATCGAGGCAGTGTTCACCAACCTCAAAAGTCGCTTCGTTTTGGCTCCCATTCTTGCTACCCATGATCCCACATGTCAGTTCGTGGTGGAGGTCGACGCGTCAGAGGTGGGAGTAGGAGCAGTGCTTTCACAACGCGCTTCCTAAGACCACAAAATGCATCCCTACGTGTTTTTTTCTCATCGACTATCGCCTGCCGAACGTAATTATTACATTGGTAACAGAGAGTTGTTGGCAGTTAAGTTAGCGTTGGAGGAATGGCGTCATTGGCTAGAGGGTTCAGGGTTCCTTTATCGTTTGGACTGATCATAAGAATCTTGAATACATCAGATCGGCTAAGAGACTCAACTCCAGGCAGGCTCAGTGGGCTCTTTTTTTCGGACGTTTTGATTTTGTTCTCTCGTGCCGCCCGGGGTCCAAAACATCAAACCCGATTCTTTGCTCGTATTTTTGATCCATCTGAACGGCCGGTCACTCCCGAGTGTATTTCACCTGAGAAAGTTGTCATCTCCACTCTGGTATGGGAGGTCGAATCAAATTCGATGGGGTCATTGCTCCAACATGGCTTGTCATCCAGGAGTCATCTTGTCATCCTAGTTTTCTAGTTAAGCAACGATTCTGGTGGCCATTAATGGCTCGCGACATTCACGATTTTGTTTTGGCTTGCTCAGTCTGTGCCACTGGTAAGACATCTAACCAACCCCTAGACAGGCTACTTCAACCGCTGCCTGTCCCTGGTCCCATATCGCTCTAGATTTTGTCACCGCCCTCCCGCCCTCCAATGGCATGGCGGTTGTTTTAACCGTAGTGGACCGGTTCTCGAAGGTGGCACATTTCATCCCCTTGCCCAAATTACCTTCAGCCAAGGAGACAGCGGTCACAGTCTTAGATCATGTCTTTCGGTTACATGGCCCCCGATGGACGTGGTCTCTGACAGGGGTTCCCAATTCGTATCCAAATTTTGGTAAGAATTTTGTAAGTTACTGGGGGCCACGGTCAGTCTGTCTTCGGGCTATCATCTCCAGAGTAATGGTCAGTCTGAACAAGCCAATCAGGACCTCGATAGAATGTTGCGATGTTTGGTTGCCAAGAATCCGTCATCCTGGAGCCAACAGCTTTCCATGGTGGAGTACGCCCAAAATTCGTTACCAGTGTTATCCACGGGCCTCTCGCCATTTAAGTGTAGTTTAGGTTACCAGCCACCAATTTTTCAGAGTCTTGAATCCGAGGTTGTGGTCCCCTCCGCTCACGCATTCGTTCAGAGCTGTCGCCGTACTTGGACTAGATCCCGTGAAACTCTACTCCAAGCGGGGGGGGGCGCATAAAGGCCAAGGCCCATCGCAACCGGTCAAAGCCTCCCGTTTACGTTGTGGGTCAAAGAGTGTGGCTTTCTACCAAGAATATTCCTCTCTGCTCCATGTCTAACAAGTTAGCTCCCAAATTCATTGGCCTGTTTCCTGTCACCAAGATTATTAGTCTGGTGACAGTCTGACTCAAACTCCCTCCTGCGTACAGGAGAATTCACCCCACCTTCCATGTGTCTAAAATCAAGCCCGTGTTTTATTCTCACATTAATCCACAAGCCCCGGTCCCAGAATTCACATTCAATAAAATGAGTTTACTTGCATCTTGCATCCTCCCGTTATTTCAGCACAACGCCTCACTTCTTTCTGGAACTCTTCCACAAATTATAATTATATAAATAACAAAATTATAGAAGGGGTAGTTTTTAATCAGCTGAACAAAAACTTAAACGCAAATGGATACTTTGACAATTTTCAATCTGGTTTCCGACAGCATCACAGCACAGAGACAGCGCTCAATAAGATTACATTCTTTATTAAATTCTGATTCTGGCAAAATAACAGTGCTGGTATTACTAGATCTCAGTGCTTCTACAGAGACTGGAAAACTGGGTCTAACTTTCTGGGATGGTACTCAAATGGTCATACTTAGATGGAAGAGGTTATTATTTGAGTATAGAAGAGCATAAGTCTAAGTTGACATCCGAGTCCCACAAGGCTCAATTCTTTCACCACTCTTGTTTAGCCTGTATATGCTCTCACTAAGTCAAATAATGAGAAAGAACCAAATTGCCTATCACAGCTACGCTGATGATACCCAGATTTACCTAGCCTTATCTCCAAATGACTACATCCCCATTGACTCCTTCTGCCAATGCATTGATGAAATTAACATTTGGATGTGCCAGAACTTTCTTCAGTTAGACAAGGAAAAAACTGAAGTCATTGCATTTGGAAACAAAGTTAAAGTTCTCAAGGTTAATGCATACCTTGACTTTAGGGGTCAAACAACTAAAATTCTAGTCAGGAATCTTGGTGTGATTCAGGAGACAGACCTTAGTTTCAGTAGTCATGTCAAAGCAGTAACTAAATCAGCATACTATCATCTAAAAAACATTGAAAGAATTAGATGTTTTGTTTCCAGTCAAGACTTAGAGAAACTTGTTTATGCCTTTATCACCAGCAGGGTGGATTATTGTAATGGGCCCCTCACCGGCCTTCCAAAAAAGACCATTAGACAGCTGCAGCTCAACCAGAAAACGGCTGTCAGAATTCTGACTAGAACCAGAAAATCTGAGCATATCACACCAGTCCTCAGGTCCTTACATTGGCTTCCAGTCACATTTAGGATTGATTTTAAAGTACTTTTACGCATTTATAAATCACTCAATGACCTAGAACCAAAATACATTGCAGATATGCTCACTAAATATAAACCTAACAGCCCACTCAGATGATTAGGATCGAGTCAGTTAGAAACACCAAGGCCTAACACAAAACAAGTGGAATCTGCTTTTAGTAATTATGCTGCCTGCAGTTGGAATCAGCTTTTGTCATTGTGAAAAATGTAATCTTTAGTGCACTTACTATTTGGCCGAGTCTGATAACTGGAACTCTCTCCTGCGTTCAAAGCATTTCTGCAGACCTTGATCTTTCCACACACTCTTGATGGCTTCAGCATGTTTAGGCTCCAGTGACTGTACTGTTTGAGGCATCACACTGTTAAGCATTGCAGCATGTGTCTACAACACACATAGATAAGATTTTAGTTATGAGGAGAGAGCTAAAATATTTAACATGTCTAATAAAACATATACTTTGTCTCAGAATTCCTGGTGCATACTTTGTTTTTTCCATCAACAAAAGAAATGTTTAGGTGCTCCATGGCTTGAAGAAGGCTGTGAATGGAAGAAAAGATATTCTGGAACACCAGCTTGGCATAGGCCCTCCTCTCCTCCTCTGTATAGCCACTCCCATGAATGATTCTCATCTGCTTGATGAAAGTACTCTTCCCGCTCTCCCCTGTGCCTGTCAAAGGATATGGAACGATTTTGTTGTGAGATATCATGCATTACTATATGAAAAGTTTCATTTGAGAGGTCTTTCCATTACCAAAAATGAAAATAAGATTATTGAAAATAAGTACCTTACTTAAACCTTACTCTCTTAAACCTTCTTTTAAAGCTTTATCTTTTTACAATCCAATACTACTCCTACTAGAGCTACGTATGAATTTGTCTCAAAAATCCTGAAGTTTGCATTATTGATTCAGATTCAGATTACATATTCAGATTTGGTATTGCATGAAATACAGCTTGGTCATTCCTCAAAACATCTTCCTTTTTTGTTACACAGAACAAAGTCTTTAACAAACATAAGGATGAATACATGACACCATTGTCTTTTTTGGGTGAACTATTTCCTTCTAACTAATAATGTAAGTGTTCAAACTGGTAGACTGCAGACAGTCCTTCATCAACTGAAATTTTCATACAAGAATATGTCGGGAAAGTATCTATACACTCGTGCTTATTTTTAGAAACGCACAGAGACCTGCCATAGACACCTAATATGGATTTCCTAATTTGCATGTTTGCTTTAGGATATGAACATTGTGATTGTGTGATCAGAAAGGTCTGCCAGTAAGGTGTAAATGGTTTGAATATGATTTGTTTTAATATGAAACCATAGTTAAACAACTATATTTAGAAACTATAATTTAACAAAATAGTCTATACAATAAGTTGTTTAATAACTTGTGAATTAGATTATTGTGATGAGTATTGGTTATTACTGACTAATGTTTTATTTTTGTGTCTCTCTTTGTGGTCCAGTCAACTTTATTTATATAGCTCTTTTAAAAGTACAGATTGTGTCAAAGCAGCTTTTCAGTATTAAAATAGGAAATAGTGTGTCAGTAATGCAAAAGGACAATAGTAAACAGGTCAAATTCTCAGTTAAAGTCTGTTCATCAATGATTCATTCATGTCATCGCCAAGCTCAGTTCAGTTCAAATAATATCTGTGCAATCAAGTCGATGATCATCAAAAGTGTAGTTTGCTTCAAAACTGAATAGTAGATAAAACCACACAGAACACCAAACTCAGTCTCTTGAGTTTGATAACACGTAACCAAATATGATGCCACATGCACCCATACAAAAATAATTTTGACATTACAGTGCTGGATGTCAATGATTACTGCCAACTATTACATGCCAGACAGGACTGACAATTGGGAGTTTTGCTAAAAGGGTGGAGATTTGTTATCATGGTTCAAATGAGGAAACACTGGATAATCTCAATCATCTGTTCTTCTATTAAACTGGCATGGACTCAGCCGATTAGAAACAAACTTAACCAAAAATATAATGTGAAATGCATAAGTACATATCAAGGAAAACATAAATTAACAAACACATAAATAACTGCTTATGTTTGATATGATGCAAGTGCACATATAGGACATGATGGAGCTGATCCTATCAGTAGATCCTACGCTAGGAATTCACACATTGTTCCTTTTTGCATTATATTTGCAAATATCTCGACATGCTTACTTGCATTTTAGTTTCATTAAAAACAGAAAATAATGCTGTGCTGTGTGAGAATGAAAGGCTTTCCATTGATATACTTTTGCATATATTTGCATGTGACCACTAACAGTCCGAGGAAACATGTCACCTAAACATTTGAAGTGTGAATTCTGTGAGCCTTATAATTAATGTATAAAAGCTTTAGTACATATCATCTGGCAATTTAATCGATTTATATGCTGAACAACTTAATTACACTAACCACTGCAAATTTTCTAAAATAAATCTACATACATAAAAAAAGAAAAAAGAAAAGAAAAGTGCATACCTAAAAGCAAAAGTTTCAGTTGTCGGGATGAATCCTGCTTGTCCATCTTAAGCTGTCTCTCAATTTCTTTGTGAATCCTGATCCTTTCTCTGTCTTCACCCGACAAGCAGCAGTCCCCCATCCTGAACAGCTTAAAACTTCTCCAGTACTTTTTGCAGTTAACACATTCAACAAACACTTACCAGTGTTAAAAACTCGTCTTAAATAAAAGCTATTGAAACACCCCTACCTCAGGACTAACCTGATGTACTGTAATTTACAGGTACAGTTTCTTCCTTGTTCAATGGATGAGGTGGGTTGTGTCACATATGGCATTAGTTTCCTTTTCCCTCTAAACCAGTCTCCATTGCTCTCTATTAAAACCAACAGGAAAAATCATGAACATGGGAGGTGAAGAATGCCATTTTAAAATTGTAAATTGTGTAACATTCTCCTGTGGAACCCAACGTTTTAAAAGAATGTCTAATTCACGAGTTTTGGTACCCATTGACTTCCATTGTATCAACAAGCAAATAAGAAAGAAAGAACCAATCTTTTAAAATCTATCTTTTTATGTTCCACAGAAGAAAGAATGTTGTACAGGTTTGGCATGCCATGAGGGTAAGGGTATTTTCTTCTTGTGCACCTTGTCCAAGTCTGAAGATCATGTTGCATACAAGGAACTTGTTGTAGCATTACACCTCTTTCTCAAAATGACACTAAACAAAACTGGTTTGTTGACTGATTTTATAGGGTTTTTGGGCACTTTTCAGATGGTCAGACTGATCCCAAGTAAACGCCAGCTTAGCCAGGCTGGGAGACCAGCTTAAACAAGCTTAAACCAACTAAGATAAGCAACATAGACTGGTTTAAGAGGGGTTTTTTTTTCAGCAGGGCAAAATCATGCAGAATTAAAATTTTAAGATCTTTTATCAAATTTGAAACTACCAGAGGCAGAGAAGATACAATAGCAGATGGTTATCCTCTAATGTGAATAGAGTACATGTCCTCATTAAATCATTTTATTCAATGAGCTTAAACCACTTGCTTGGCCAAGGACGTGCAAATGTCACCCAGACAAACAGCTTGCACATCCATATGTAACTAGATAGTAACTGTAACTAGACCGAAGCCAGTGCAGTCAGGAGCACTGTCTTTAGCGACAGAAACTTATGCTCTACTGACTGCAGGGGTGCGAAGGGCTACTCCTTCAAACGCATCAGGACTGTGGGGAGATCCCAATAAGGTACAAGGTGGGGTGCAGATGATTCAGCCTCCTCGCACCCCTTAGGAACCTGATGACCGGGTTGTGCTTCCCTACAGGCTTGCCGTTCATTGCATCGTGATGCACGACAATAGCAGTGACATACACTTTGAGGTAGGAGGGAGACAGCCTTCGCTCCAACCCTTCTTGCAGAAAGGAGAGCAACAGGATCGGGTATCTACAAGGGTAACAATCGATGAACAGGTTTCACTTTAGTACAAAAGCATGTCTTGTAGAGAGCGATCTAGCTGAAATGATGGTGTTTACTACCCCTCAGACAGGGAGTACAGAACAGCTGGCAGTGGGGTGTGTCTAGAGAGGCAAGCAAAGGTCTACATGGTCTACCTGAACATCCCTGAAGTGTCTCCAAATGAGCTGGAATGCCTAGGGGTGGAGTCGCCATTCTCCCGGAAAGGTCAGGCTGGTGTTAGAGCTTGTCGGCTGCTCAGTTGAGATCGCCTGGAATGTCAAGGCCCGAAGCAACCTCAGATGCATCTGAGTCCAAATGAGGAGATGGCAGGCGAGCTGTGACTGCCCTGGTGGTTGCAGTTGAAGCAGTGCAGTGTAAGCAATACTGCTAGCAACTCGAGTCAATTGATGTGCCACTGCAGTCGAGACCCTGTCCAGGTGCACGATGCTGCCTGCCCATTGCACATGGCCACCCAGCCTATGGCAGAGGAATCTGTTGAGACAAAAACATGCCTGGACACTTGCACTAGGGGAACTCCCACCCGAAGAAAGGCAAGGTCCAAACATGGCCTGAAAGTCTGGCGACAGGACGTTGTGAATGAGACCCGGTGAGTGCCGCGTTGCCATGTCCATCTCGGGACTCGGTCATAAAGCCAATAATGAAGAGGTCTCATTTGAAGCAATCCGAGTGGCGTGACCATGGCAGTGGATGCCATATGCCCCAGGAGCAGTGGGGGCTGGTCAATAGGGGCGTTCGGGCTAATGAGTGTCTATGTAGGTACAAACACTTTTGAAAAACATGTGATTTGAGGCTAAGCTCTAATTGGTATTGGTACATTGATGCTAAAAGCAATGTACAGGAGAGCTTTTTTGAGTTTATTCCTCTGCGTTCAACTACAGCACTAAAAGAGCATCTTGCTGTCATCCTTACAGAGGGTGAGAAGAATAAACTCATCTCCCAAGCGTATGATGGAGCCAGCGTAATGAGGGGTGTCACTGAAGGTGTTCAAAGGAAGATGCAAGATGTGTACCCAAATGCCCATTACATCCACTGCAATGCACATCAACTCAATCTGATAATGCAACAGGCCACTTCTCACATACCCAAAATGAAAAAAATTTATTGGAGGATTTGCCAGCTCTTTCTCAAGGTCACCCAAGCACACCGATGTCCTTGATTAAGTAGTTGGCCATAGACTACCAACATCAAGCAGAGTCAGATGGAACTTCCACAGCCGTGCCATCAATTCAGTGTTTGAGCACAGAGAAGACCTCATCTGCTGTTTTCAAACTATACGAGACTCAGGTGACTTTGACCTTGTTACTGTCAGAGAGATCACATCATCATGCCACATGTGAACCTCCTTTATGGCAAACTCCAGGAGAAGGAAATAGATTCAGTCCACATCAGGGTGAGCATCTTTCAGTTCCAGCAGGAAATACAGAAGATCAGGTAGCAGCTTTATTCCTTGTTTCCCATTTATTATTATTATTATTTAAATGTTTTCTTGTTCCTTTACAGAAATTCTCTCCATTCCCTGGTTGACCAAAGCAGTGAAGGTGGTTCAGAGCCGAAGAGTAGCAAAGAGTAGATCATTAAGACAAAGAAACATTTAAATAAATAAATGAATACAAATAGTTATAATAATTTGACCATTGGTTTTGATAACTTTACTTTGAGAGGATTACTATTCCATGCAATAATAGTGTAATCACCAAAGACAATTACTCACAGAATGAAGGTAAATGAAACAATGCAGTTTACCTTGTTGCTAATTCATTTGTTGCAAGCACAATGGCTTGTGTAAATTGTACAGTTATACAATGACCATGTCTTTTTTCAAATAAGAGTCTTTAAGTGTCTCATTATAGAAGTATTATATAAAAAAGTTTATTAAAAAAAAGTATTTTGGAGATCAGTTTTGTTAATTATAAGCTGATTATATTGGGCTTTATGAAACTATAATAAATGTATATGCATTTTTTATATACTGCAAGGCTATCTTTTTAACCATTTAAACTGATCAAAAAGGATTTGCTATTGTTTGGTTTCCTCTTGTGGACAACATTAGTATTACAGCCTTCATTTCTGAGTTTGATTAAAATAAATGTCTGGTGTTTTAAAAATCAGCTTTAACGCCATTAGCATCAGAAGTTCATGAAGCTTGACATGTTTACTAAGAATGAATATGTTTATGAAGAGAAATTATGGATTCAAACACTAAAATACTGGTCTCCCTTTAGAATCAGAATCAGAAAGAGCTTCATTGCCAAGTATGCTGCTTGCGCATACAAGGAATTTGTTTTAGTGGCATAAGCTTCCAGTACACAGAGACAACAACACACAGACAAAAAAAAAAAAAAAACGAAGAAAAAAAAGAAAATTGTCATGTTGTCATCACTACATAATTTTTGTTTTTATCCTTTACTGCGTAGGTCTGTGATACCATACTTAGACACACATTGGAAAGGTTCTCCTTCACAGAACACCTCATTATTGCCACTGTGCTGCAAGCAGACAGGTTTGAACAGTACAAAATGATGTTGCCTGAAGATGCACTGAAAAGGAGTTTGAAGGCCTATCCAGTGCTCGACGGGAGTAACCTGAAAACAGAGCTTAGTCTCATCTGCTGCAAGGAAGAGTTCAGAGCCTGTTGTGGTGCTTTGGACCTCCTCTAGCTGTTTATGGAGAACAGTCTTGAGGAAGTCTGTAAGAGACTGTAACTCTCCTAAAGATTCTTGTAACCACACCCATGACCACAGCAGGAGCTGAGAGATGCTTCTCAACCTTGAAAAGAATTAAAACTTTTCTGAGAAATAGCATGACCCAAGAGAGGCTGAATGCCCTGGCTATGCTGTCAATGGAGAAGAGACTGGTGACGGAGATGGCTGACTTTAACCAGAAGGTCACTGAGCAATTTGCAAGCCAGAAAGAAAGAAAAGCTACATTTATTTTCAAGTAGTGCTACAGGCCAGTGATTAGGCAACATTTTAGTATTTATTTTCTTGATTACTTCATTACTGATAATAAACCCAAATTGAACTAAAATTAGTTGATTTGTGGTTAGGTTAATTGCATGTGTCAACAGTCGTAAAGCTAAGTCGGTTATGATACATCCTCACCTGATAAATGGCTTTACATTCTGATTTTTCTGAACACTTTGATTTTCATTTGTTTGCAACCACCAAGCATCCAGCCCAAGAGCCTCTGAAACAGTTCTAGTGGGACTGCCCTTCTGAGCTGAAATTACTCCAGGAGGTTCGGCATTGACTCTTCAAGCTCTACTGAGAGGCATGCTGGAAGAACACATTAAAAAATGTGTTTCTGTGTCAGCATCCTGAACGGGAGCCTGTGGAGGGCTTGATTCAGAATGCACAGGTCCAGGATTGGTCGTAATCCACTACCTTTCTTAGGTACAATTGCTCTATTGCGTCCTTCGCCAGTAGGACTGTGATTTCCACTCACAACATGGGAGCATCCTTGTTCAGCACAGAGGTGAACCGAAAGCCCGTGAACTTGGATGGACACCAGGTGAACTGAATTGCATGGCCGAGTTTGATGGTTCTCGTGAGCCAGCGAGTGGGGTCCGAGTGTGTAGTGCGACACTTACCTGGCTCCACAATTGGGCAGGGGGCTGCATGAGAAAGCATCGCATTCCTCGAACCAGGTCTTGCTGCCCACTGGCGAAAGGAGAGAAGGACGGTAGTGTTGAGGCTGTGTCTCGTACACTGCCATCCTCACCCTCTTGGGAGAATAGGAAACTGATTTTTTGTTGAATGTTTGGGTGTGGAGCCAGTGGTGGAACAAAACAAAAAGGAAACAAAAGCTTCTCCACCCAGACCTCCTCCGGGAGAAGGAGTTGTACGGTCACCATCTCCTGAAGAGCAGGATCCAGAGTGTCCAGGTTGCCCATCTCTTGCTCTGGCGCTTTAATGCCGCTTTCCTGCAGTCAGCTCCACACTGTGTGAAGGCCACTGCTGAGGACTAGCTGGAGCAGAGGTGGAGGTAGCAGAAGGGCGCCCTCCGTGATGAGCAGGCAGAGAAGAAGGGTCAGAACTACCCTCAAGCAGCTGCATCAACACTTTGGCCTGGCAGACTTGCAGGAGGGCTATGGTACGCAGGGTGGAGGTGGCCTGTACAGCAGCTCGGTAAGCCTTGGTTGTTAGAGCGGACGAGATCTTACAAGCTCTGGACAGGAGGCGTGGATTACCCCATCAGCCGGTAGTGCTCTACGGGCAAAGCTGCATCGCAATACCACGCTTGACTGAGGGGATATCCACATACCCCTTAACCACCCGGCTGTTAAACTGTAGTGAGGACAGAGAGGCACTAGCTCTATTTCTTGCAGAAAAAGGTACCTCCAAGTCTTAGTATTCTTTTCATGAAGACAGAAGGCCGTCTTTAATAGATGCCACATCACTCATGGAGATCTTTTAGAACTTGCTCTTTTAACTAGAAAATACAAAAAATGTCTGAACCAATTTAAGAGCAACAATTTAATTGAGGTTCAACAAATAAAAAACAGATGCAATACGGATAAACAAAAAGTTTGGCTTATTGAATATCAGGTCCCTTTCTATGAAAGCACTTTTTGTAAATGATATGATCACTGATCATAACCTAGATGTGCTCTGTTAGACAGAAACCTGGCTAAAACCTGAAGATTACATTATTTTAATTGAGTCTACCCCCCAAGATTACTGTTATAAACATGAGCCATGTCCAAATTTTCAAATGTACAAGTTTTCAATATTTCTCAGAGGGTGGGCTTCAAGCATAACTCGTTTGAAGTAATGGTGCTTCATATAACATTATCCAGAGAAATAAGTGTTAATGATAAGTCCCCTGTGATGTTTGTACTGGCTACTGTATACAGCCCACCAGGGCACCATACATATTTTATTAAAGATTTTGCTGATTTTATATCTGAGTTAGTGCAGTCGGTTCCATGTGTTGTGATTCCCCTTTTTGGGCAATCCCACGTGCGTATGACCACAGTAAGTCTCTCCACAGCATATGTCTTTCCCTTGGCAAGGCCCTTGCCAGCTCTGTCGTTGAAACTTCCACCCTGCGGGCTGTGTACCTCAGAGTTCTTATGTATCACCACCTTGGTGGATACCAGCCTTCTGTAAGTCCTCCCACGTCCAGCTGGAATATGTGTATTCTGTGTAAGCTATAGGCCCTCACTCGTGCTGGCCTCGCGACAGGGTGCTATCACTCACATGTGGTGTTTTTTAATGGACCCCATTTGTAACGTCAAACGTGACCGACTGAAAGGGAATGTCTTGGTTACGTACGTTACTCTCATTCCCTGAAGGAGGGAACGGAGACGTTATGTCCCCTTGCCACATCACTGTTCCGCTGAACGGCCGGGTCACTGGCTGGGGTTACATAAGTAACCAAGACGTTATTTTAACCCCACCAGTTGGGTTATTCTGTTTAACCCAGCATGCTGGGTTGCTTTTTTAATGGCTTAAAATTACTACATTGCTAGGCTAAAATGAACCCAAATTAAGCTATATAGGTAAATTATCTGTTTTATAATTTCAACACTTTGTGTGGTTGTTTAATGTCTCGGTCCACCACAGCGCTCCAGAAGGCTATAATGACAGCACTAGTGTGAGGGCATGTGATATTGTTTGAATAAATATATTGCTTTCAGAAAGCTATTTTACTGAAACATTAAAACAGACATAACATTCACATACCTCACAAATGTTCATGTACGTGGAGGGCTGCTCATCAAAGGGTTAGTTCACCAAAAAAAAATTTAATGGTCATAATTTACTCTCCCCCGTGTTATTCCAGAGCCATACGAACTCTGCTAATTTTGGGACACAAATAAATATATTTAATATTCTCTTAATTTTTGTCTATTGCTAGTCTGGGAAACCAATATTTTCTTTTGAGCATACATGTTTGCTATCATATAATTTAAGATTTAATCATATATAAATATAGGAATTAATTACTTCTACAATAACTCTGTATTTATGAGGCTTGAAAATATTATCTAGACTCTCAATGGATTAACAAAATTATGAGAAAATTTTAAATATATTCATTTGTGTTATAAAGACAGTAAAAAGTCGTATAGGTTTGGAATGACAGGAGGGCAAGTAAATTATTTTTATGTGTGAACTTTTCCTTTAAGAGAGGTCCAAGAATGATGACTCTCCAAATCAGACAACTCCAAAGTCGGTTTGAGTTCTGCAATGAAAAACACAGACTTCAATGATTTTCATGAAATATGAGCATCACACTGTTGTTGCATCAAAATGTGCAGTAAACAGGTAGGAGACAACAGAAACATTTATTTTTTTTAAATAACTTACACAAATCTAAAAAGAATGATGCTCTCCTATGTCTCTGCCTGTAACATCTACAAAAAAAAAAAAAAAAAACATTTTACTCTCAGTAAAAAAAAAAAAAAAAAAACACATAACATGATATTATGAAGTTCACTTGCCTTAAACTGTCTTTCCCTCTCTCCCAAAGACACTGAGAAAATTGCCTCCTCCTCACACAAGCAGGCTTCTGTGTCCTCAACTCCAAAGTTAGTCTGAGTTCTTAATTTTCAACAATAGAATGTACTATTTTATTTTACTTTAATAAAATGTTTTGCTTAAAACCTTTCTTAAAAACAAATGCCACTTAGTTTCACATGTAGTTTATTGCAATTTTAAGTACTTTTTGGCCCACTGTGTTTTTTTTTTTTTTACATTTGGACAACAAATATTATACACTTCTCTCTAAAATAGCAGATTTTATTGCAAAAAAAAAAAAAAAAAAAAAACCTTTCCAGTGATAACCCAAAATCCAGCAATGTCCAAACTACCATGTCAGCTTCACCCTCCAACAAAAGTTTCAGAGGATCACAACAGAAATTTGGTCGTTTACTCTTGGCTAAACACAAAACATTCATTTGTTTCACACGTGTCTAACACTTTACAAGTATTGTAACTGTACAGAAACTGTTAACTGTATCTTTATTGTCTTTAAAAACAACTGCAAATATTGACCGAAGCTTTATTACACCACACTTACCACACTGTCAATTCAGTACAACACCAGTAAGAGCATCACTGCCTCACAGAGAACATCGGTTGGGTAATTTATTGCGAAAAAATCTAAATGTATGCAAGTGTTACAGAAAATCTCTGAATGGTACATTTGCAGTTTAAGATAAGGATGCACAGGAATAGGCTCTCTTGGCACATCGTTCAGGCTTGATGTAACAGAACACTGTTCATCTTAACGGATCAGGTCATGAACAGCAGATGTACAATAATCTGTTCCAAGGACACGAGAAATACATGCGAAGAGCTGTAATGGTATAAAAACTAATGATACTGGCAAGGGCAACTTATTGCCTGTGGTATGATTATTAGTTTGGCAATATATAAAACAATCACATTAGAAGAATTTGGCACTTTTAATGTAAATGTTCATGTAAACTAGCTTCTATATTCTTCATCAATGCATGTGGCTTGGAAATGAGAAAAGACCCTTATATACTAAGCTTGCCCTGACTCTTATAAATAAATAAAAAATACCACGTTACAATACCATGTAAGTACTTTCATTGCTTTCTAAAGACCTCACCATACAGAATAACTAATATGTCCAAGTTGCAGAAATCTACATAACATTTATAGCAAACAGTTTAATGAATACAACTTGAAACCAAAAATAACCTATTACAGAATAAACCTTAATAGAAATATCAATAACAATGGTTTTCATTCAAATGGAATCATAACATTCGAGTTGAACCCTATGAAGTAGCTCCGAGGTGCAAATAAATAATGACGAAGCAGTGAGCAGCTTGTGTTACAGACAGAAAACTTGTGTGTCCAATTTCAGAGCAGAATCAGCGCGCTGCTCAAACGGTAAAAGCAGATTTTAGTGGATCACAGCATTACGGCAGACTTTAGCTGCAGACTGACGAGTCTTTTAACGGGGCAAGACAATGACAAAACCGTCACCGGCCGTTGTTCAGACTAGATTGTATTCCTTCAGTGTGAGCTGCAAGATGGTGTCTTTGACAGCAGCGAACACGAATCGGATGTTTTCTGTGTCAGTGGCGCAGGTGAAATGAGAGTAAATGATTTTTTCGGAGTCTGGATTCAGGTCGACAAACATCTTCAGGATGAACTCCCGTGCTGCTTGAGCGTCTCTCTGGGGTCCTACGAGAGAAAAAATAGATCGATTTTGATTAGCTCAGTCGTCCTGAAACTAATCAGCGATTTACTTAAAATAACTTTTAACCTGAAGTATGAACAACAATACAGCGATGCTTGAAAGACCATCAGTCCGATAAACACATCCTGACTGATCATCTTTTACAAATCTCACAGAATAATCTGGAAAAACAACACATCACAATATTTTCAAACTTACCATCATATTCAGGAAAGTAATCTACAAGATGTGAAAACAATATTTTCTCTTCCAAAAGGTCTTTTTTGTTCAGAAAAAGAATAACTGATGAATTCTGGAACCAGGGGTATGTTATTATCGTCCTGAACAATGCTTTGCTTTCCTCCATTCGATTCTGTGGGGTAAAATAACAAAACAGGGCCATTTCAGTGGTTATTTGAGAACTGCTTTACTACAGCAATCAACACTAACATTCAATTCCCTGCTTCTGACTATTTCAGAAAAAAATTAAATAAAATAAATAGTCGTTTCATTCAAACACTGCCAAAGTCAGCATTTGAAGTCAAGAATGGAAAAGACAGTTTTTATGGGGCCATTTAATGACTATAAAAATGACAAGCAGTATAGCCATTAAGTAAGATAATATTAAATGTATTATCCAAAATTAGTTATTTAAAACACAAAATTATAATATTTCTGGCTTTGTTTCATCACGTCAAAAAGGTCTCTTGCATGTCAGTTAATCCGCAATGACTACTGAGGATTAATATATATATATAATATTATTATTATCATTATTATTACTAATATTTTAATACTGCTTCATTAGTTTTATCCAAAAAAAAGAAAACATTTAAAGATTATGCCACAAAGTTAAAAGTATTTCCCCAAGAAATTTACACTTTTAAACAGGACTTTTACTTTGCTAAAATCTTGATTGTAGGATTGTTTACCCTAATAAATAAACAAATAAATTAATAAAATGTTAATTCGTAAAAATAAATTTGTCTGTGTTGAAAAGCATATGCATCAAGGCATCACGCAAAATAGAAATTCTGCAAACGTTTAAAGTGATTAGTAACGACTTTGGTTGCCTCTGCTGGTAGTCCATTTACCTCATTGTCAGACTCAACCAGAACTTGGTCGTATTCACTGAGCGCTACCAGGAACATGATGGAGGTGACGTTTTCAAAGCAGTGGATCCACTTCCTCCTTTCTGACCGCTGCCCCCCTACATCTACCATCCTGATGGAGCAGGACAAGTCATCAGATTGAAAGGTCATACACTAACAATCTGGCATCTGAACACTGGGTTGAATTGTATGAACGGAGCATTTCTTATCAATGTGGTACTAGATGAACTAGAAGAGTAACTATAAGAGAAGATTTACCTGAATATGACACTCTGTAGGTCAAAGGGGTATTCAATGATCCCTGTCGTGGGGACTCTAACCCTGAGCACATCTTGCTGGGTTGGAACATAGGAAGGTTCGGCAATGCGATCCAGTGAGTTTAGATAACTGTGGACAAACAGTGAACATTTCACAGTTCTGAAGCATCTCTATGATTCATTGGGTGAAACCAGAGTTGCATTTTACTTCAAAACAAAAATGAACAAATGTACTTTATGTACAGGAAGCATATTTTTGTAACATTCGTTTTTTTTGCATTGAGATAATATTTTCAAGCTTATGTGTGTATATATATATATATATATGTGTGTGTGTGTGTGAGTGTGTGTGTGTGTTAAAGTACTTAAATATCATTGCTTTTTTGTTGTTGTTTTTGATTGCTTCCACTGTCTTCATCTGTAAGTCGCTTTGGATAAAAGCGTCTGCTAAATGAATAAATGTAAATGTAAATATATATATATTATGTATATATATATATATATATATAACACTACTATTCAAAAAATTGCAATCAGAACTACTTTTAATGATTTTTAAAGGAGTTTTTTATGCTTATCAAAGCTGCATTTATTTGATGAAAAATGCAGGAAAAAATGTAATATTGTGAAATATTATGATGTGAAATAATGTTTTTCTTTTTTAATATTACATTAAAATTAATTTATTTCTGCGATGCAAAGCCGAATTTTCAGCATCATTACTCCAGTCTTCAGTGTCACATCATCCTTCGGCAATCATTCTAATATGCTGATTTATTATCGGTGTTGGAAATATTTATATTAGTGCTAGCAAACGATTAATTAAGATTAACCGCATCCAAAATAAAAGTTTTTGTTTACATAATATATATGTGTGTTCTGTGTATGTTTATTATTTATATGTTTACACATGTATGTATTTAAGAAAAATAAGCTATGTTTATATTTTACATTTAAATATTTTCTAAATATATACTGTACACATACAAAACTTTATGTAAACAAAATGTGATTAATCAATTTATAGCACTAATATATATTCAGCTGACTGATATATTAATGACAACAAATATAAATCCTAAGGTAACTCATTATGTAGATAATAAAATAATATAAAATAATCTAAACATTTCGTATGGAAGCTCATAGTTACTCTGTATTTTGACATGTTGGTTTAGCATTTAGTTGCATATGCAAACACTAACTTTACTACTGTTTGTCAGACATAAATTATGAGGAAATATATTGCTCAGAAAGTATTAACTTTGTAACAAATATTGACATAGCAATAGTATAGAGCTACTAATATTTATTTGAATATCATGGCTCAGATCATTTGATCCTGGCTGAATTGATGAAAAATGTTTTGATGAAAATTTAAGACGGCAGACTTTGGTGTTTTGGCCAATCTGACCGCAGTGTGAGAGACATTGTTGAGATATTTTCTGAAACTCTAGAAGACACATGTTAGATTATTTGACTTTTTCAAAAGAGAAAATTCAGAGAAGCAGAAGTCTTCAATAAAAGCCCCATTCCTTCTGCATTTAATTTCATTGCTGTTTAAGAGAAGGCACATTAGAGCTTAATTTCATTGTGTTTCTTCTTTCTTATGGAAGGTTTCTTTCTTATGGAAGGCTTAAGATGCACTCACTATTTTGTGGAATCGGAGAGCTGGTATTCTCTCCTCCGGTCATAACACTCCTGAATTCCTGGGTCATTCCATAAACTCCTGATGGCATCTACATAGGGATTGACGAATAAAAAGACCTTCTCTACATCCACTTCTCTGACAATGTTTGCATTGGCCTGTGAGGAGAAAAGTAGTGCAATTAAAAGAGTGTTAAAAGCTGATGCTTCAGCCAATGCAGTGTTGCCAAATGGTTTTCCAATGGCATTAGGCTACTTTTATAAAGCTGTCACAGGTTGATTTTTAGTCTGCAGGTTGAAGTGAAATCCTCTGTCCTGGGTAAAGCATTTATGACAAAGTGGAACACACTGAAAGGAGATTTTGACTGGTTGAAATGCGAATTTAGAGTGATTTTGATTTTGTAATTTTCCCCAGAACACCATTGGGCTAATTTTGAGTACCAGTTGAATGAGTTTTGTTACACAGACCTGGCAACCCTGAGCCAATGGGACACAATCAAAAGTTAATGTTGAGTCACGTTCCTAGCCTATTATACATAACCTGGTTACAACTTTATTGACCCATTTTACTTAAAACTCAAATTTGTTTAAGTTCTCCATCTCACTATACCTGACCCAATAAGACAGAACTTGATTGAGGCTGAGTTCCAAAATATTTCAACTACGCACAATGGAAAATAGGTTTGTCTTTGGGGGCATCTACAAATGGAAAAGAAAACGAGAAAAATGGCACATTTCTGAAAGGCAGTAAAATGGTATAATTAATTTCATAGCTTGGAGGGGTAATTGTGTTTCAGCCTAGGCAACATGATTAGCCAAATTCATTGAATCGGTCTCAGGGTATTTGACTCAATGTTTGACCTACTTCATGGCAAAGTTATCGGAGTATCTGAGTGACACTTGATCTGATACACTGAGCCATGACTCTGAAGCAGACAATGCAATCTGAGTCTAACTTGCAACATTCCCCTGATTCTACAGAAGTTGCAAACATGCCACACTCTAGCATTTGTAGCACCGATAACATTAATAAAAAATGCATAAAAAATCAATAGAAACATCAGATTAAGAGTGATTGGGTAAGACAAATTACTGTACCTTATTATGTTCATATTTGTAGTGGATCTGGAGAGCATCCATTGCCCATATCATGGCCTGCAACGATGTAAAGATGTTTTGGTAGACCAGCTTGGTAAAGCCTCTCCTGTCCTCTTCTGAGTAGCCTGAGCCATGAATGATCCTCATCTGTTTAATAAAGGTGCTTTTCCCACTCTCTCCAGTTCCTGAAAGCAGAAGCATGTGAATAGTGAAGGGTTAGCAGTGGAAAATCTGGAAAAATGGTTGGTTTGGAAGATCCTTGAATGGCAGCGATTCACAGATTCACTTGAATCATTAGTCCAGATGAGTTCCCATTAAGTACACATGCAGCATTTTATGTTCATAGAGTCTACTTTGAGTAAAAAAAAAAAAAAAAAAATTACCCCTTTACAAAGTGCTATGTCGGTCAGATTAGTTTTTAGACGCAGTCCTAACATAGTGTCTATGTTTATGCTACTGGCCCCAGTTTCGACCAGGTAATGATGAGTTTAGACTAGTTAAAAAAACACACACAAAAAACGGCCACGTTTCAGCGGTTAGAGTTGAACAAAATTTTTCAACAGAGATGTCTCTATCTTCCTTGTTCTGTCACTGGGTGACTCTTAAGACATTGTATGTATAAACAAATCTTTTTCTTTTATATTATAATAATAGTATGCTATATTTCCAATAGGCTGAATGTAGAAGGCAACTAATGTAATATTTAATCAAAAGAGTGAATCGTAAATGTTTTTGTGAATGGACAAAATGAACAAAACTGAATTAAAAGAATTGAATGGTGAATCACATGTGACCCTGGACCACAAAACATAAATACCATAGTACAATACACCATAGTATATTTGAAGAAATAGCCAACATTGTGTGGGTCAAAATGATCAATTTTACTTTTATGCTAAAAATCATTAGGATATCAAGTAAAGATCATGATCCATTTAGATATTTAGTACATTTTCTACCGTACATATATCAAAACTTAATTTCTGATTATTAATATGCATTGCTAAGAACTTTTTTTTTTTTTTACCCTCAGATTCCAGATTTTCAAATAGCTGCATTTCGGCCAAATACTGTCCTATCCTAACATACCACTCCTCAATGGAAATCTTATTTGTTCAGCTTTCGGATCTCAGTTTTTAAAAAACTGTCCCTTCTGGCTGGTTTTGTGGTCCAGAGTCCCATATAATAAAGGCATCACATTTTGTAAGCACACCTGCAACAGATGTCCCACCTGTCGAGCTTATATGAATCTAAATAACGAGGGCTGATCTTTTCTTTGCAGAAACACAGACGTGCAGTGGTGAGAGACACTGAATCAGTTACCTACGTAACGTTACGCATTATATTTTAATGAATTAATTCATAATTTTTATTTTCAGATGCCCCATGTGTAAAACTAAAACTCTTTGCAATTTTTTACGCCTTGACACATATACGAAAGTTTGGTAGAGTGACACGAAAGCACCTCGTACCTAGCAGAAGCAGTTTGAGCTCGCGCCGAGCCTCTTTCTTGTCGCGTCGGAGCTGCCGCTCGATCTCGTCGTTGATCCGTCGCGCTTCTTTCGCCTCCTCGCTGAGGCAGCACGCCATGATGTTGTCCAGCGTCATGATTCTCCGCGGCAATTTACAGTTTGGAGCTTTTCAGCAATTCCATCGAAAGAACATCAGCACCGACTCTAATGCAACCGTTTAGATAAAGCCAGAGAAAGAGATTCCCTGCCGCGCTGAGGAGACAATCCAAACCATAAATCGTCATTTATAACCCTAATGTTTCTGCAGCGGATGGAAAACGAAAGTCAAATATTACAGAAACCGTATTCAAAATGTAACAGTGGCTGAAATCCTGATGCGGTTTATCTGTTTTAAATCACTGAGAAAAACAGCAGATCCTTTGTATTTAATAACTCCACTACACACTGTTTTTATATTTGACGTTCAATACTGAAAGTCAATACAACGCAGTAACGTTAGTTCCTCTTTAGACCGTACGAAAGTCTCCTGTCCGTGAACTTGTGGTTGGGAATATTTGCATGAATGGTGTTGCCCCCGTGTTAAAGTCTCCACTCCGGGCGTGGTTTCGCTGCATATGGCCGACAATTCCCTGGAAAACCGTTTTTCCACATAGTAAACAAACACTACATCACTCTCGTACCACGGACAGTCAAGAGTCCACGCGTCTGACGAGATTTTATAAGTTAGTCCATTGAGGTCTACACTCCTGTTGATTTAAATCCCGGTTTGAATAGGCTCGTTTTTGACTCTCGGTTCTTACGTTTGCGAGAACGAATCGTTCTTTTGAACCGGCTTTTTAACGATTCGGAAGAACCGATTAACACGCGTTTGTGAATCAGTATGTTAGAACTATGTTAGTTAACTGCTGGACGGGGATGGTTCGTGCTTTCAAAATATGTACATTTTATATGTAATTATATGTTAGTTACCTAGATATTATTTAGCTACAGAAGTGATTATTAAAATGAGCTGAACTATACTGGTGAGATTCAAATGAACCGGTGTTTGAACCGACTCGCTTAAATGATTCGGAACTGTCTACTAATAATGTTCATTAAAGGCAGCAGCATCCTCCACTCCCTGTTGTGTGACGCGCCGAATTGAGGAGGAGCAGCTGGTCAAAAATAATGAAATTGTTCAGACTTAAAACATTGGACCAGTCTCTAGCCTAAATGATCCTTATGAAAATTTTCTTGCCGGATACTAGCATAATAATGTTTTTTTTTTTTTTCAGGAGACAACAGTCCAAGGCTAAACATTATCTGTAGAAAAAAAAAAAAAAAAAACTTTATATTCATGGTTGGAACTGAACCTTACAGGAAGGTAGGACTTGGCATCCCTGTTCTAGTGTTGGAAAATTACACAAAACAGTTTAGTGTTCTTTCATGACCTAAATTAGATGTAAACATGAAAGTTTTCTTTCATTTAAATAATTCTTGTTAGTTATTTCATATGCCAGTTCTATAGAATAAATGTATAAGAAATTATTTAAACCTCTTAAATGAGAGATCTAATCAAATAATCAGATTAAGCTTTGGCTAGTGCCAGTGCTTTTAATTATCATCGATTAATATTCATTTATTTATTTCTATAGTGAACTTTAGTTTAGTTATTTTTAGTTATACTCCAAATGAGAATGAGAAATGGCAACATAGCTGAACTAAAATAAGTTTTTTTTTTTTTATCATTTATGTCAACTAATATTTAATTCAAGCAATGAAAATGTTTATTTTAGTTTCTTATAACTCATAAAACAAATAGCTAATTTATTCCACATTTTTCTGTGATCATTTTTAGGGGACAAATATGCAATACTCAAGAAACAGTATTTATCAAACGATGCTTAAGATGTAAAAAAGTAACATGACATACATTGTTCTCTAAAATACTATTAAGAAATGCATAAAGGCACACATCTGTTCTATGCATACACATCTCATCTTGACATAACAAGCCATTTAATTGCACACATCCCTTTAACTAGAAATCAACAACCAAAACACAGACACTGTTTTAATAAAAGGTGGCACAGACTTTAATTTTTTAGATTCGCAGCACATTCTACAAAGACACAAGAGGGGACAGAGAGAAAGAAAGATTCAAGAACATGGAAGATACCGGTCACAATTGTTTTTTTGTTTTTACAGAGAAGCTTTTATTTCCCCCAAACTTTGAAGAGAAAGGTGTCTAGAAAGATCCATCTAAAATGGTAAAAATGCTTACAAACACGTACAAAACAAGCGCTAGCAAGATTTAACGGATCCCAATGTCAGTGAAGTACAAACGGTCAATCCATCTTCTGAGGTTTTACGAAATCTGAAAATCAGGTTGCGAAAAACTAGCACAAAAAAAAAAAAAATCCCTCAGGAATGAATCCTTTTCCCACCCTGAAAACCCCCCTTTATCAAATCAAAATAGACGTTCATCCCTTAAATAAAACTGTACTGATATTAAAACTTTAAAGAACTGAACTCAATATTTACACTTTCCCCAAAAAGTCTCATCATCAAGACGAAAAGATAATGGGACAATAAATTCATTGGCAAGAAAACGAAAACAAAAAACTAAATGATGATTACATTCTGCATGTTGCACAGACTAAGCATGCAGCTCTGGTAAGGCCAACAGCGGACATCACAGATGGGCTCCCTCTACTTACGAAACGGTACAATCAATAATGGAAAAATCGCATAAAAAAAAAAAAAAAAAGATGTTAAAGGAAAAATAGGATCCACTTGCTTTGGAAGAAAACGTTTCCTTCAAATATGTTGTCTAAAAAATATTGTTAGGAGAAATGGCAGGGAGCACATCTACCCAAGAAGCAGAGGAATGTAGGCTCTGAAAACAAGCTGAAGTGATCGGGTACATCAGTTTGGCTTGGATCTCCATCCTCTAGAAGAAGCGACCAGAGTACTGCTTCACGCTGAAAGAGGAAATGACACGCTTGAGACCACACACAAAATCTCATCATGCTGGGACAGTTCGTTACATGCGCTGGATATGCCATTACAATAAACAATACAAAACAAACTGTATATAAAAGTATTATAATAAAGTTAATACAGTACTGACAAAGCATGAGCACATCATCTAGTTTATAATACACTGTGTACAAAAGATAATTAAACTAGCCGATTTACTTATGAGAGCATCTTAATGATGTTTTCCTAACTATATTTGCATATTTTAGGTTTAATCATATTAGCATGCATTTATTTATTTTTAATTTAAGTAAAATTAAGAAGCTCAAATTAGCTTTGGGACAACTAGTTGTCCAAAAACCTACTAGTTGATTAGTACAGTTGAATAGATTTTCTACATTTTCTGTTTTGATATTTTAGCATCAATGCATTAACTTAAAAGCTGCATTCATTTAAAACAGTTTACTCAATAAGAAATGTAGCCATTTAAAAATTAGCCTCATTATCCCCAGCTTCCTTAAGTCAGTTTTAAAAATATGTACACCTATATGAATAATGGCAGACATTAGACAGCTGGAAAGCATTTTGGATTATTGTCTCTCCCGGTTACACTCACATGATTGCAGCAAGAACTGCTGCATTTACATCCTTAACATTAATCAAACAACTAAAAGAGGAAATCACTCACTGAATAACTTCTGTAATGTTAATATGTTTATAAGCTTCAATGCGCGTTAAATGAGTCATTTAATGCAATTTCATGTTTTCCTTTCTCTTTGGTGTGTAACAAGCTGATTGCGCATAGATAAGATCCCTGAAGTTGTAAAGACTAAAGTCTCAAAACCAAAGAGATATTCTTGATTAAAGTTTAGCCTCTGCCACGCCCCCCTAAAAGGCTTATTCAAACACACCGCCACGTCTACGTCACGATGTGGAAATATTTGCGTAATGCCACCCAAAATTTGCTAGGACAATCTGGTGCTTCTGAAACAGCTACTGTAAGTATTTTTTTATATTAGTTTAAGTATTTGCTATTGACTGTTCAGAAGTGGAGTTTTGCTCATCGTGTCTGAGTGAGAGAGGGAGAGAGTCACACAGTGGAGTCAGCTGTCTTAACCGTCTGTGGCTTGTAAACTGCAAACACATGAGCTTCATCACTGTGTCTGTCACGTGACTCTGTTTCACTTTCGAGCTTGAACAGATGGTAAAACTAAGGACATTATTAAATGTCTTTACATTTATTTTGAAAGATCAAGCTCGCGATTATGGAAAGGGGTGTTAATTTTCCAATGAGTGCTTGAGGTGTTCGGCCAATCACAATGCACTGGTCCAGTTGGCCAATCAGAGCAGACTGCGCTTGTTGGAAGGAGGGACTTAAAAATGATGTGTTTGAGACAGGCAGGGCATAGAGGACCTACAATAATGTACAGTATTTTATAAATAATGTGTTTTTTTAACATTAAAAGCATGTCAACATATTCTGTTAACACAAAATAATTAACTTTAAAAAAAGCATCATATGACCCCTTTAAATGCATACACTGAAGAATATGCAGAGTTTTATTGTATATTTGATTATGAAATTACTGTAGTATTTTTGTAGCACAGGCCTACAAGGAAAACTTAAAAAGCACTTTATTTGCATATTTATTCTAATATATTTATTTTTATGCTTGTCTGTAATTAGTAATTCATTTATTATTGATTGTTTACGTCTTTAATAAGCTAAAGAACTTTACTGTGATATGAGAATTATGAAATTTCAATAATATATAAAATTTTGGTATTGTAACAACCTTATTTCCAGCACAAATAACTATTGTGATGCATATCATCAGTTACAACAATGATTCATTCTCAAAAGACCAATCATTTACACCACTTCACAAAGTATAGGGTCAATTATGATATTATATCTGCTTTAAATTTAATAACATGACTTAATTGTATACCCAAACAATAGGGTGAATAATAAGAGTGCTTCATTTGAAACATAAAACCATGATACAGACAAGAGACAGGTTAGCATTAGAAAGCAGTCACACTGGCATGTTACAGTAGAAATGCTGGTTTATGATCGGTTTACCCATGCTATTAAGTATAAGCCAGCACTGACATGGCCAGATGTGAGTTCAGATGTTAGTCAGAGCAGGCCTCTTCAGTTAGGATGGGTGAAATGTGTTTGAGGGTGGGGGCAGATGATGCTGGGCCTGTGCTGTAGGGCAGACCGTGCTTTGTTGTCACTTTTATCTAACTAACAACAACAAAATCACAAGTCTTCCACACAGAAGCAAGCCAGCCATTCTCCTGGGTCCCACTCATTTGCCCCTTGGTAAATTACATTTGGATTTGATCCCAAATGGAACTAATATAACAAACCCTTCTGTACACATTTCACAAAAAGGAAAATATATGAAACTCCCCTGAAGTTGGAAGCTGTTAGATCAGGCAAAAAGAAGTGCATGAATTGGCAGTCAAATGTATATGAAGCATAAAGAAAGTGTGAGGAACTACTGAAAATACATTTTAGTTCCAAATAGTAAGCAAAGAAAGACAGGCAGTTGGAATTAGCAGTTTAGCACCTGTATTTTCACCATAACAAAATATGTTATGACTTGATATGCTCAGGAAGCTGTGATTTGTTTGGTTAAGTGTGACCTTGTGTCCAAACCAGGTATGAAAACAAAGCAGGTGAATATCTTTTCTCGGTCTAGCATTGGGAATAGAGATTCTTATTCCGAATTGGTTCTATAAGGATTGTTAAATGAAACCACTGAGGAACCGTAATTGTTAAGTGAATTCAGAGCCCACACTGAATCTCACAGTCGCATCTGATTAAAACACATGATGGTTATGTGTCAGGATGGGGTGGTGGTAAAGTTCTGGAATAGGCGATAGACTCACCTGTTCTGAAGTAGGTACTGGGCATTCTGAATCTGGTCTTGTGTGCCTGTGATGGTAATGATCCTGTCCTCTGAGCCCTCCAGAGGCTCGTCGATTTTAATAGATGCTCCCGACTCATGACGGATCTGCTTGATCCTCTGGCCACCTTTTCCAATGATAGAGCCGGCCAGCTATAACAAGACATGAAGTAAATGTCTCCCAATCCGCTAAAACTAAACTAAAAAAAGTGGTTGAAATACTAACTCAAACAACAAAAATACATACAATACCATACAAATAATACCTAATATCACATTGACAATTATGGCAATAAAATATAAATAATACAAAAGTAAAGGCCAGTTCTCACAAAGCACGATAATGATAAAGATAACGATAAAGATATAGTTCTAAAAATCGTTCTCAATATTAAAGAATAACGGAGTCCACACCACAACTACAACAATAAAGGCACAGAGAAACGATATCGCTGGAATCACTTTCAGAACGATTATTTTTTCTGATGAACGATAAAAACATTGCCAACCAATCAGAATCAATCCTGCTGTAATCTGCTCGAAAATTTAAAGCAGCAGACGCGCGTCAGCTTAGAATACGCAGACAATATCGTTCGCTGGTGTGGACGCTAATATCGTTATCTTTATTTTTTTCGTTCTTGGTGTGAACGGGCCTTAACACTGCTGCTTAGGTGTTGGGCAAACAGTTTGAATCAGGTAATTTCCCAATCCCACTGTTTCAAACACTCATTATCTGCACCACCAAATAAATTCAGAAGTGAACATTACATTTATTTAAAAACTGAATCAAAACACCAACTATAAAAACCTTGTGTTTTTCTACTTTTGCACTCACATCTTTAGGGATAGTCACTTGTGTTGTAATAACAGGCCCACCAATGTCACTGTAAGAACCTCGACCACCTGTTGAAACAAACATCTTACTGGGATTCAGCCAATGCCTATAATGTAGGCCTCTCATTCAAGCAGTATTAATATATACAATCAATTTTCACAATAACTGACACACTCACCAGACTGGAAGGGCTCCCAAGAAGAATTATTGTCTTCAGATGAAACAAGAAAAGAA
Source organism: Carassius gibelio (assembly GCF_023724105.1). Lineage (NCBI taxonomy): Eukaryota > Metazoa > Chordata > Actinopteri > Cypriniformes > Cyprinidae > Carassius > Carassius gibelio. The sequence goes on from NC_068400.1 coordinate 19,947,208, forward strand.
AAAGAAGATGGAAAAAGTGATCAAGATATCAGAGCTATGACAGTAAAAGATAAAGAGAGAGAGAAAAGCAGGAAACGCTACACTATTGAGGCGTGCAGTGCTCCGTTTGACTGGAGGTAACCTTGAGCTAGTGTGTATGTGTGCAGCTGAAGAACACTCACCATATCCACCTCCACTCTGTGTACAACGATGGGGGGGAAAGACAGAGAAAAAAAAAAAACATGGAGTCAATTCAGAGAGCACAAGCATAAACACAAAGCACAGTCTACATGGATCGTTGATTCTTTATGCTTTCAATCTGACACTTCTATTTAAAAAGAAAGCAATAAACCAGTCGAGGCCATGCAATAAAGTGATTTTTTTACCAGAGTTAAAGGGGTTTTAGGGCACTGTTAGGAAGATGCCACACACCTAACATTCTTTAACCGCTGTAAAACCATTGTAATGCCTGGGTTCAAAGCATAATGATTATTAAAAACTGTGGAATAAATATATATATATTTTGCATTGACAATTTTTTCAATTATACACATTTAGCCAATTTTTTATTATTGCAATCTCATTCATAAAATTTTCCAATACTTTACATTTTCATTGGAAGTGGAAGGAACAAACATTATCGTATCATGAATCAGAAGACGAAAATTGATTCATTTGTCATGAATTTGCAAGAAGGTCAGAAAAGCCTTTTTATTTTAATTTTTTACATTTTTAAATTCAAAATATATAATATTTGAAATAAATAAACTAACATTTACTATATTAAAATGAACTGCATCATTCATATCTTTTATTTTATTTATTTTGTAAGAAACGTGGCCTGAATATGTTATTATGAGACTGAGCTGAGCTAAACACGCTGGCAGTTTTATTCAGATTTCAGCACTGAATTGGACATGCGTGTGCTGATACTCTGTCTATGTGGATTCTGCTCACTCCGAGAAGCGAAGCCCAAAGTTCATTGGCGAGAGTGATGGCCTTCACCTACGTATTTAACTGCTCCTTGGTAACCAAGGCAACAAGTGATTCAAAAATCTGTTGCCAAGCAACAGCAGGCCAAACCAGTGCGCTAGGCACAGGAGCTCCACGTATGAATCGATTACAATGTCACTTCAGAAAGAAAGACCAAGCCATTCTACTTTTTTTTTTTTAACTGCCCATTAATGAAAAAAAAAAATCTCTATCATCCTTCACAATGACAGATGACCCTCAAATGATGAATCTCAATATATGCTGAAAAACTACAAATTTATATTCAGATGTTGATTTATGCTCATTGCTCACCATGCTCTCGTAGCGGTCTCCAGCTCGCCCCCTTCGGTCACTGCTTACAGGAAGAGAGACATGGTTAATTTTGTGCTCATAATGGGCACGCTTCTGAAAGCTCTGAAAAACCTAACATCACGAGTGGCCAAAAAATAAAAAAAACCTACCAACAGACAAACTTGAAATAACAAAATAGAGATAAAATAGAAAAATATTTACATTTAAAAGGCTATTATTTGATTTCAAACTTTAACTGAAGTGATTACAAAATATGCCAACTATTTAATTAATGGAAAGCAGAATTTGGTAAAAATAAAACGATTTCAGAATAAATACAAATCACAGGGCCTTAAAATTCTATTTTTGTTAAACTTTTAGTAAATTGCAGTTTAATATTAAAATTTCATTTAACAATTACAGCAGATTCTAGAAACAAATTTAGAAATAAAACGGAACTTGAAAAGAAATATATATATAGTCATTCATATTCATGGTGAAAAGTGTTTTTTTATTGAAAATGTATTTTTACAGAAATAATTAACAACATGATGAACTACCGTAATTCCTTAAATAATAACCGGTAGTCAAATAAACGCCGGGCCTCTTATAGTGGCCGGGGGCGTGGTCAACACGGACAAATAAAGGGCCAGTCTTAAATAAAGGGCGGGGCAAATTTGTGCAGCAGAGCCAGATAATGAACGTACACGCCCACTGCCGGAGTGTTTCTCGTTCTCGAGTCAAGAACCGGTTGCATCGGTTTTCGGATCACCAGTACACTGAACCGAGAAACGCTTCTGTCGGACGCGTCCGATTCGAGAACCGAGGAGCTGATGATACTACGCATGCGTGATTCAGCATGAAGCAGACTGAATTATAAATAGAGGCCTGCCTCTAATAAAAGCCTGCTTCAAATAAAAGCCTGTTACCTTCTGCAGTTCAGGTAAATAAATTACGGTATATGTCAATTTTGTTTTCTATTTGACCAATAAATGTAACAGCTTTTAGGACCCACATAAACCCATCTTGAGTCCTGTTAGTAGTCAAATTCATTTTCTTTCTCCTTTAATCTTGGTTTGGATACGTGTAGTGTGCCAATAAATGTTTCAGTCTAATTGGTATTCATTTCACACTGTGAAGTTTAGCATTTTGTGATTTACTGCTCATTTTTGTTTTGCTCCTAGTGCGAAGGTCAGTTAAATCTACAGCTTTTCTGATTACTTACTTTGGTCTGTCATCCATATTGCTGTGATAGCTTTGGTGGGAAAATCGATCACCTCTGGAAAAAAAAAAGTAATGTAATCAGTTATTCCTTTCCCACTAACACAAATGTAGTTCTATGCTGGTATAATGCATATTACACAAGATAATGACAGATTGGCCAGTGAACTCCTAAGAACTGCAACACTTATTAAAAAATAAACACACACACACACACACACACTTACATGTAATTTTATTTCATTACAGTTATTTATTGATGCCCTTATTGAAAAACTCGAAGTACCTGCAGGGTGAGGAACTGCTACATTCTCTTACCCTCCTCTAGGTGGTGGTGGTGGAGGCAGAGGCAGATTTCGGGCCCTACTGCTCCCACGTCCTCCTCTGCTTGGTGGGGGTGGGGGTGGTCCACGACGAGGGCTCATATCATCATAATCCCGTCTGGATGGAGGCATGGGACGACCTCCACGGCCAGGAGGCATGCGATCGAATCCTCCTCTGCCTCGCATTGGGAACCCTCCCATAGGCCGTCGCCCTCTTTCTTCATACATCATGGTGAAGCCGCCGTAATCATAGGTCTCATCATAAAAGTTTGGGTCATAGGGCTGGGCTCGACCTTTAATGGGAGCCTACAGATCATGCAGGACAAATATAAGCTTTATTTACCAACAAAGAAGAAACTTTGCTACAATGTCTAATGAGAAGAAACCGTTTGTCAGTATGTTTTCACCTCACCTCTGAAATCAGCTCTAGAATGACCTTGATGCACTCAACCACACGCTCAGGTTTACCCCCGACGAGCACTACACGGTCAGTGGAGTGGGGGCAACATTCCTGGAAGAGCTTGATTGTGGTCTGGGTATTCTTAAAATGAATGAACCAATTTCTCATTGTCAGGGATAATTGTGTTTTTTTTTTTTTTTGTGATGCCGATTTAAATATTAAGCCACCTGGTTACTTACTCTATTTTACAATATGTGGAATTTTTTTGTACTGTGCTTACCTCCCTCAGTTCCTTGATCTTGGCACCTTTGACTCCAATAATGCCTCCGGCCAAGCTCTGATGAATCAGCAGACGCAGCTCACAGTCAAAGTCAGTCCCACTGTAGTGCTGATACTGCCAAACATACAGCGTAAAGGAACATTTAAGGACACATGGAAACCAACAGACATTTTGTCACATCCAATCAAAGTGAATCGATGCATTTTGGTAAGACAAATATCCATATTCAAAATGTAATAATCACTTTAATCTAGCTTGCGCTCACTGTTGTAAACGGAAGCAGTTCCAAGGGAATGATGTTTGAGGTCAGCTTTGCGCATGAGCCACTCAGAAGTGACACACACCGAAAGGCAGCAGAGAGATTAAAACAAAACAACGGTCACTAATTAGAAGTACAAAACAAGGATTTGTAACGAAGAATGTCAGGGGATTTCGATATAAGCCAAGAGGACACTGATTTTCCTTTGCTAGCTTAAGTAAGCAAACTTTGCTTCCTTTGATCCTGTAAACAAACGTTGGTTTTCACGAAATTCACCAGTGCATGCGAAACAATGACCTCATACGGCATCTGCCCAGAGCTGCTTCTTTGTACAACTGTTGGCGCAAGCTACATTAAAGTGATTATTACGTTTTAAATATAGATATTTTTCTCACAAAAACACATCAATTCGCTAAAGGAGGCCTATGTTCACCCCCCGGAGCCGTATGAGACACTTTTTTTATGGATGGGAGCTTTTTATTTAAATTCTTTTGGATTAAGCACTGTGAACTAACCCTTTAAGCATTCTACATTTTTAAAAAGTTTTTTAAAGTATTTTATGCTCTGAATTTTCAGCAGCCACTACAGAAATTCTTCAGAAATCACTCTATTATGCTGACTTGGTGCTCAAGGAACATTTCTTGTCATCAACATTAAAACATTGAAAACAGCCGATAGCATTTAGAAAACCAGGATACTTTATTCAGGATTCAAAAAAAAACATGAATAGAACAGCTTTTATCTGAAATTTAAACTTTTTCTTGTCTTTGTCACTTCTGATCAATTTAATGTACCTTTGCTATATCATTAAATATCAAAGTATTACAATTTAAACACCTGGTTACAAAATTGAGCTTTTTCAGTAATTAATCAAAAAAGATTATAGTATAGCTTTACAATATTCTGAGTAGAACAGTGTACAAAGTCTTATAGAAAACTGAAGTCATTTATAGACTGAAAATCTCCAAATCATATGCATTTGAAACAAATGTACATAAAATGTTAATTTAATGGTGTCTTTAAGGCTTTCAATACTGGGTTTGATTTGCTCACCTCCTCCAGGGTAGGGATGATCTTCAGCAGAATCTCACCGATAGTCTCTATGTCAGCGCTCACACTCAGGATACTGTAGCAGCACATCGAGACAAAAGCAAAACAAAAGGATACAAAACTTTAGATCCAGAGCCCTGCTGCATACCATAAAGCAATGAAGAAAGGGGAAACATGACTTTGAATCAAAAGAAAATAAATTACAAAAGGGGGACTGCTGAACACATGTTTTAAGTTTTCCAACACTGGACTGAGATACGGGCCATTGACATGCACTCAGTTCTCGCACATTCAATCAATACAGGTCTTGAAGAGATGGGCGACAGCGGGAGGGCTGAGACTGAAAAGGCACTGTATGGCTACACGAGCCAAGAGAGAATGAGAGAGATCAAGAGAGATCTGCTTACCACTACCCCACCACCAGAACATTTGGGGGAGAAAGAAAGAAAAAAAATATATTCACAAGTATCTTCAAATCACTCTATGGTGCCATCAGCACACCACATTCTCACAATGATGAGAGAAACCAAACCAAAAACTAACATAAAAAGCAAAAGAATGAGGCGAAAAGGAGGGGAAGGGAAGAATGATAGATTTATTTGCAGATAAAGAGGCTGAACGTCTGTGGGCTATGAGAGAAAAAAAAAACAAAAAAAAAACAAGGGGACAGAAATGCAGCACCAGAGAAAAATCAAAGACAACAGTGATGAGTGACAGAGAGGGCTGCGGTAGGGCGCAAGCTCAGAATCATGGACAGTGATGTTGGGAACAGTAAGGGAGAGGGGCTCTGGGGTTGGGGGTCAACAAGGACAGAGCGAAAAGAGATGGCCTTCTCCACAATTCACCGTCAGGTCACCAAATGAAAATAATCATCCAAACTAGGACTGGGCAGTATGATGCATAGGATGTAAAAACTGATTGATAATTAGCCGTTTTACGTCATATATAGACTGTTTTAAGTTATTTGCAAGGAGTAATGCAAAAATACTAGCGATGCACCAAAATATTTGGTCAAATTAAATTAAACCTGAAATTAAAATTTTGATTTAGATAAGTGAAAATAAATTTCCTGTAATTAAATTTGGGTAATTGAACTTTTTAATAAATAAAAACCAGACGTAGTTCTTAAAATAATGCGCGAGCACGAATCTTTCCACTCGCACCAGTGATGTGCGGGTCAATGCCTACTATATAAATGACAAAGGTTTAATTGGCATTTTTATTTCAAAGGATCCGACCGACAGTGAGCCGAATATCATTAAAAATATTTTTAACGTTCTGAGTGTTAACGTTCTGATCCGTTAACATGGCTCAAAAAAACAAAAAGGCTGCGCATCACAGACAGTGTGTGAACCTGGAGTTAGGCATATGCACAGTCTGCTCTCAGTGCTCTGCTCTCGCACTGCACTCAGGTGCGCTGCATCCTGATTGGTTCAGATAACATACTGCAGGAGGTCAGGGCCGCAGAAAATCGTCCTATAAAGCGATTTAGAAATCGCGCACACTCAAATCGCGATTTTATTTAGATTTCGATTAATCGCACAGCCCTATTTACAATATTAGTTTTACATTTGCTTTCAGAATTATTCATATGTTATGGATAATCTGATAGTTTGGTTTCATAAAAGGTGAAATATAAAAAGCAAAAGTAACTTTCATTCATAAGTGCGGCATGGTTATATATATTTTAATTTGCAACAAAACATTTTTTGTCATACCACCCACCCCTAATCCACACACTTCATTCAGCAGAGACTATGAGTGAGGTCTCTCCCCATCTGAGAAGTGACTGATTAGATACAGTTCTGTGCGACAAAAAGTTCGTAAATAATATTCAGAGACTTAATGGGGGTGTTGAGGGAGGAGAGAAAACATATATATTTAAATATATATACAAAAATAAATTAAGAAAAAAAAAAAGTCAAATGGAACAATAAACGTTTCTTAAAAGGGGAGGGGGACTATATGTATGAAAATGTTAAAATGAAACAGAAGTCAGGTTATCAAAGACATGTGTTCTCTTTCTAATCAGGCAGTGAGGCAATAACTGGTGGGACATACCGCTCTGGGCCACTGCTGTCTGGGACTGATACACTGGCATTGTACTGCATTGGTCGTGGAGGTTGGCATTGGGCAAGGGCATTCAATCACATGATGTCAAGTAAGGTGCCCATTTAAGGAGGGGCACGTTTATGGGCGGGGCCAACCGGGGTGTCAGGTGGGCGGGCGGGCGTTCAGGGGCGGAGGTTGGGCCAACATCAAGGTGGGCAACGCAGGAGGGGCAAGTCGATCCAGTACATGGGCAATGGAGGAAGGTGGCCAAAAACAAAAAAGTAAAGGAGAGGGAAGAGGGGGAAAAGGAATACATTTTAATTGAATACAAGGCTATACTCATTAAACTACTGTCCAATTTTCTTTTTTCTTTTTTGAAGAGACTATGCAATGAATGCACATGAAACATGGCTGGACAGATCTGAAGACAGTTTTTAATGTAGAACCACTGGGCAACAGTGGTTCACAGGACTATGGGTCAGCTCAAGAGTCAAGACATCTGTAATTGGGTTTTCAAAAGTGGGGGGACAGTGAAAGAGAATGCCTTCAAGAACAAAGTCGAGAAGTGCTTCCCCTTTAGTACACAATGTCAAAGACTCACAAAATAGCCTCATTTCAGAGAGCTTGTCTGTCCAAATGAGCCAACCTATAGCTACAAAACAGAAGACAAGATCAAATGCATAAAAAAATTTGCAGGATTGTAATGGACGGATGGTGTCTTTAGTTTTGATTTGTGTGACTTCAAATCCGACTGATTTGTGTTTTTGCTGAAATGCTCATGAAAACAAATGTTGGGTTTGAAAATGCTCTCAGAAGTCTCGTTAAAACGGGACCATTAGAGAACTTTGATTAAAGGTTCATAATGGTCTTAATACTCACATCTGTGCGTAAGGCTTTAATGTTCTTGCCTCCCTTTCCAATCACAGCCCCTGCATTCTGAAAACAGAAAACGACACTTCTAAAAATGTAATCTATATCAAAGAAATGTGCATTTGTATGGCTTCACTCACTTTGCTTTGGAGCAGCACCCTGAGCTCTACCATTTCATCTGTGTTGCGGGAGCGTTTGAATGCCTGTTCCTCATCCATGTCCTCAGCAGGGCGCTTGCCTTAGGGAACACAAATCTGGCACATGAGCCTCAACATCAATTAAGACATTCCTGTTTATCAAACTGCTCGTTCTGAGAGAATGCCATTATGGAATCCAAAACATAACCAAGCACTTGTGACTGAAGTTCTCATGAAATTTGAGGACTTACAGAAAGCAGTTTAACAAATAATCCTCTTTCTACCATAAAAACATTATGTTAAATCCAAATGTATACATGCTGGAATTAGGGATGCACCGGTTGACCTGCCATAAATCGGAACTGGATGGTTTTTGGTTAATATACGCAATCGGATGGTTTTTGGTCTTTTTTCGGCTGATTTTTCCAGAAGTGTGACCGTGTGCACAGACTACAATGTAATTATTCGCTATGTCATTTGTGTGGAAGTATTCCGAAATCTGTGCGCAGGACACGGGCAGCCGTTCAGCACTGGACGTGCAGAGCTACACGTCTGAGGCACAGATAGCAGGAATCGAACAGCTGTTGTTATACTAGGGCACAAATAAGAGCCCCTTTCCTGCTCACTGAAGCTGCGCGAGCGTACTGTACCTTTCCTTTCCATGTGACAAAACTGAAATGTTTTTTTTTTTCTTTTTTGTAAATTAGAACTTGCATACATGTTTGAAACGCCAGAGGTAAACATCAGTTATTCATAGGATGATTTTTAACCTTAAAATTACATCGACTTAATTGGATTTTAAAATCACCCGCTGTAGCACAATGAGTTTCATTCACCCAATTAAAAAAAAACAATTCGGGTAATGATTCACATCTATATTTTTTTTACTTGAGTCAATAGTTACTTATTTTTCATTGGCTCAAGTAAAAAAATATAGATGTGAATCATTACCCAAATTTTTTTTTATTTTTTTTATTGGATGAATGAAACACTTTACATCGGTTTTATTTGCACCAAACATTATTTGATTTTAACATTTTGGAATAATGTATTTATATAGCATACTTTTATTTAGTCTCATTGGTAAAGACCTTTTTTTTTTTAAATCAAATTTAAAAACTAAAACAAATACTGAATGCTGATGAAGAAACATCTCATTGAATGTGTGTTGATTGTGTTGTTTGGACTGTAGAACTATGCATTTATTGCCTTTAATTTCCAAGAGGGTCTGGCTGCAGACTTGCACTTGCACTCTCAGACTTGCACTCTCAGACACTTGCACTTCCGCTAGTGACGTCACTTGCAGTCTTTATTTGTTTGTTTTTTAATTTCCCAACATTTTATAACAGTAGCCAGGTGGTGAAGACAAGAAAAAAATAAACAAAATAACAATGTCACTTGCAATCGCTACTTGCACTCTCTGCTACCTTGCAATCGAAACAAATCGTGCTTGTTGCCAATGGAGACAAGAAGCTGTGGTGGTGAATAAACGCAACGCGCAAAGTTTCGCGTTAAGCATTTTTCCATATAGAATAAACTGTCTACAACTTGTTTATATCACTGTCTTTGTCCATTAATCTACATTATGTGTTTTATTTATAATGATTTTCTATAGGAGGAAAACGTTTAATGTACAATTTAACGCACTGCGTTCTGTACACTTCTGCTTGCCTGAACGGAGTTGATCCTTTTAAAATCACTTAATGCATTTCATAATGCACGTTCATATTTGCTGGTCTGTATATACTGAGTCAACAACAAGACATATAGGCTATGCATGCTGAATTGTCTTTATCATCTTTGTCTGTTATTAGGCCACATTAAGCGTTCGCATTGTGTTCATAGCCATCTGCTTGCCTTGTACATTAAATAATAACTATATATCGAATTTGGTCTTTTAATTGAACTTAACGTATCCTAATACATTATGCCATATTAAGCGTTTGTTTTTTTTCTACAGGAGGAAAACGCTTAACGAAAGACTTTGTGTATAGTAATAGACCTACTAATTTAGTTTTAATCGTTTAATCACCACCACAGCGTCTCGTCTCCATTGGCAACATGCACGAACGTGTTGATTGCAAGTGACGTCACAGGTAGCGGAGAGTGCAAGTAGCGATTGCAAGTGACATTGCAATTTAGTTTCTTTTTTTCTTTTCTTCACCACCTGGCTATTGTTGTAAAATGTTGAAAGATTCAAACAAAAAATTATCAATAAATATAAAAAAAGAATAATAACAAAGACTGCAAGTGAAGTCGCTAGCGGAAGCACAAGTGTCTGAGAGTGCAAGTCTGAGAGTGCAAGTCTGAGAGTCCAAGTGCCAGTCTGCAGCCAGACCCTTCTCTTAATTTCACATGGTTACAGTTAATCTTATAATTTAAGGCCAATTCTATGTAGTTTCAAACCAATTCAAAAACGAAAGCTAAATGCTGATTTCAGTATCTATGTTTGTATTGAATATAGGCTACTTACTGTGCAGTTTCTGCCGTTAATTTCAGATGGTTATGGTTATTTTTTTCAATAGCCAAAAGACAGTTTGGCCTATTAAATACCAAATAAACATCTTGTTTATGCATAGTTTCCATCTTTCTTTTTCTGTTGCTTAAAGAAAAAATCGGAAATCAGTATAGGAATCGGCCAGTTAGGTTGTAAAAACATCGGTATCGGAATCGGCCAAAAAAAATCATGATCGTGCATCCCTAGCTAGAATATAAGGCAACCACTCGAGAAAATGCTCCTATTTAGGTTTTTTTTTTTTTTTTTTGACCCAATCATTAATATAAACATGCACTACAGTGGGAATATATGTTGAGCTGAAAGATGAAGCTATTAGGCCATCAGAATGCATCAGAACATGTCTGCTGCCATTTAGCCTTTATTTATAACTCTTTAACAAGGACAGTAAAAAAAATAATGGGAACTACTTTCAAAACCAAGGTCACAGAAAAAGTGGACAGACACAGTTGAACTCTATTCCTTACCGTTAGTGTCAGTGTTACTGAAAGTGGTTTCTTCTTCCTGCTGCTCAATGTCTGTCTCCATTGTCTTCAGCCAGCGGTGAAACTGGAATAGGCTGTCCTCGACGGGTAACTCTAAGAGACATATCATCTTAAGTTTAAAAAAAATGCAGAAACTACACCATCTTTAAGGTCAATTTGAAATCTTAATCAATGTAGAAAGTTTGTTATTCCAAATAAATTATTTCATAAATTTTCATCAAAAAGTTATAGCTTGTTCTGGATCAGAATCGACTTTTAGCTGATGCAAACATGGAGTCTTCTCCTCCAAACACCTGTCAGTGATTCTTAATTGATTTTGATTCAGGTGGTACAAAATTTTACAAAATGTAAACACAAATCTTTAAAATCAAGGACTGACATGTATTGCATTTACAAAGAAATACAAAAATAAGCAAAATTATTCACCTAATGTAGATACAGAAAAGAAACCAAGGCAAACTTTATATTATTATTAGCCATATTACGAAGTGAGAAGAATGTGCTAGAATACTGGAGAGTCTGAATGGACCTTTGACATCATGACACCACAAAATAAAGGAAGTGTTTCCTTATCTACTGTAAGACTGTTTATTCCTCCAACCAAACTATACATGATTCATTATAACTTTCATTTGTTTATAGCATCATTAATCTATCATTTGTTTATAGCATCATTTACCAGAATCCAACCACTGATACAGTGACAACTTTTTACAATTCAATAATTTCCAGATGAATAAAATCAGGTTCCATCTTACATATATATATATATTTCACTCTGATACGTCATATTAAAAAGTCAAACAAGTCTGTGCCTACACAATGTTACAGTGATATTATTAGAGGGCAATATTATGCTACTAAATATTACCATTTACATGCACTACGGTATTTACGTAGTACTTAACAGAAAACAAATTGAAAATACGAACAAGAACATTAAAGTACATTAGAATAAGTACATTAAAATAACGCAATATACATAAAACATTCTAAATCAATTTATTTCAACAATTACAACACCATTCAAATGCAAAGTGAATGTATTTTACCCGCAAAACCCAGTGGCCAGTATTTTAATTATTAAATGAGACCTAACGATATCGAAATATTCGCATTGGTTATATATTAGAAGCACACAGGTTATGGCCCAGTGTTTCAAAATGGTGCGCAAGTAGCATTTAGCCTGCTAGCCTTACAGTTACAGTTGCCATAACAGTACAAGTCTTCATTAACTGACAACACATCTGCATTTACTGAACTGTGCGAAGGAAAACCATATCATTTTGTGGACAATAACAAGAACACCTGTCCAAAAATGTATATAAATGAAATCTTTTAGCGCCTGCGATGTATGGGCACAAAATGGCTTGTTTTCTAGATTCACTCCTATTGCGAGCAAAATGACAACACATGGTTTAGTTAGTCCATTTAGTATATTTATTTAAAAAACAGTTTTCGCCGTGTGCAAGATTATACTTTCGTTAGATAATAGGGAAATTATTATCTGACGACTGTTGCGTATGATCAGCAGGAAACTCCATTTTGAGAATTGCTTACCTTAGCAAGCTAACTGGCTAATTTACAGTACGACGACGCATTTAATGGTCAAATTAACGTTCGACGCTTCTGTTATTTATTACTCCCGGAAATAACGGTACAGTTCTAAAAGGTGGTGCCTGTGTAGAAATACGACTCAAAATACTGAACAAACCTGCAGGCAGCCCTTCAGTGACACCAATATTCACCCGAAATTTCTATGTATTCTTCTACCTTGATTTCATTGTAGGTTTACGTGCTATTTTTAGCTTCGTGATTGGCTGTACCGGAATTTAAACGCGCGGATGTATTGGTTGAAATGACTGTCAATATAAAACCTAAGAATCTAATTGGGTAAAGGGCTGTCAGCTAAGCACTGTTGCCCCGCCCCTTAACATTCGCTTACATTAGACTATCGTCATAGCAACAGAGAAGCACTCGACTTGTCTTGTGTGCCCTACCATAAATAAAATGACACTTTGTTTTATCACCGTTTGTAGTGACAGATTTACAGTCGATAATGGTGCACCCTCTCATGTCTTTCACATCGCACCGGTTTGGGTCACAGGGTATTGTTATAAAAAAACTGATCGGACTAATCCTGTCTTATACAGTTCTCCTTGGTTTAAGATCAAAAGGCTTGTTTATTAATGGCAATATAATCTTTGGTGTAAAATGACAATCCTGCTCAAATTGACCATGACAAAAAATGTGTTGCCTTTGTCGCGCCCTCCTGGTAAAAATATAACAGTTTGTCACATTTCTCCATTTCACTTCATCTCTTGGCTTGCGTTGTAGTGATTTCTAAACCAAGGCCCTTCAGTGTGTACTCTTCCTAAAAACAAAATCAAAATGTTTATATAACGCCTGAAATCTAGCGCAGCTGGGCTCTAACTTATTTCTCAAGGACGTAGAAATGCAAGCATTGCTGTCAAATGTGAGATTCAAAGGTGCATTTTCCGAATCCATCACCGCGCCTCGCCGTTCCCTTCAAACAGACCGATAATTCGGTAAACACGCTAAAGTGATAGATTATTATTAATAACCTTTTAGGCTACATAGGCTACATCGCGATTGCAATGCGAAACTGGCATAACCAGTAAAAAAAAAAAAAAAAAAAACATCCGGTCATTTTTGTTTAGCAATTATTTTTCTAGATGCAGCACATCTTGTGCGTCAAACAGCACGTCACGCTCCTGTAATCGCTAGTCATGAAGTTGTGGTATTGTTGAAAAGAGCACGATGGAAAAGCAACACAACGAGCTCAGGCAGAATTGTTAAACAGATGAAAAAAAAAATGAATGAAAATGATCAAGTAATTTCCTGATTCGACATAAAAACTATCCCAATCCCTGTCAACATAAATCTCCCAAAGATCGACCCATTGACAACACAGGTAATCAATTATTGCCGATATAGCATCGCCGAGAGCGTCTTTAACGTCCCCCTCCACATGTAATTACAGCAACGATGTTTGAGGAAGATGCGGTGTGTAATCTATAGGCGTTTGCAGCAGGTACGCGCTGCTGCCTCTTCACTCGCGCGCTGATGCACGCGCGCACGCACGCACACCGTCTCGCTTATTTCCTTGGGCAGCGCTGGATGTGAGACGTCAGCGTCACCGCCGCAGCCCGTAGACACACGCAGCTCGCGGCCACGCGTTTCTCCACAGCGTCTGGAAGAAGCGAAGTCCGGATAACGCAACATACTGGCACGCAAACATTTCCCCGCTGTATTATCACCTTTCTATGGATACCAGATAAGGCCACTCCATGACAGTTTCAAGACGCGCACAACGTCTTTGCGCATCCCACAGCAACGGAGTCTCATCTTGGAATTGCTGAAAATACTACAAGACATTAGACAACGCTGCACGCACCACTCCAGACCTGACATGACCGGAGGGGTTCGTGGAATGGCTCGCTTGGGGCTGTGTGGGCTTTTATTCGGGCTGCTGAGGCTCAGCTCGGCGTGTCCTGGGTCGTGCTTTTGCAATACCTCGAGGATCTCGTGTATCGATCAAGATCCAGGGATCGAGGATTTCCCTGTCTTGATGTCGGAGTCTGACATGGAAAACATCACGGATATGTAAGTGGAGTGTTGCGGAGAAATTAACCGGGAGACCTGCTCCAGCATCACGGATGCGTAAAAAAAAAAAAAAAAAAAAAAAAAAAAAAAAACATGCGCGCGTGTGTGCTTGCGAGTGTGTGGGTAGATTCCTCAGTTAGTCGAGGGCCAAAATAAGTTTAGTGTACTGCTATTCCATGACATGCCTGTTTCCTTTATAAGCGTCCGTGGATGTGAGCTTCAAACAAGATGTGCAACAGATATCACGTCTTGTGTTTATGTGAAGAGAGGATGAATAAAGGGTGGGGGGCAAGGGAAATAAGAAATAAGTTGGCAAGATAGCACATCTAAGGGGTTTTCTTTTGATAGTAGATGGTCACTCAGAGAAATATTTTGTGCGGTTGCTGACTCACCTTAGCTGACTTCTGTACCCGAAAACGACAAAAGAGACAGCACTATCGCCTTACACTAGATTGTATAAATTGACCACATAACGCAATTAGATGCATATCGGTGAAGATACAGTGTCCGCTTCATAGAAATGTATCAGATTTGATCTGCTCGAGAGATGTATCAGATCTGATCTGATCTGCTCGAGAGATGTATCAGATCTGATCTGATCTGCTCGAGAGATGTATCATATCTGATCTGATCTGCTCGAGAGATGTATCAGATCTGATCTGATCTGCTCGAGAGATGTATCATATCTGATCTGATCTGCTCGAGAGATGTATCAGTGTTGATCTGATCTGCTCGAGAGATGTATCAGTGTTGATCTGATCTGCTCGAGAGATGTATCAGGGCTGATCTGATCTGCTCAAGAGATGTATCAGATCCGATCTGCTCGAGAGATGTATCAGATCTGATCTGATCTGCTCGAGAGATGTATCATATCTGATCTGATCTGCTCGAGAGATGTATCAGTGTTGATCTGATCTGCTCGAGAGATGTATCAGATCAGATCTGATCTGCTTGAGAGATGTATCAGATCAGATCTGATCTGCTCGAGAGATGTATCAGGGCTGATCTGATCTGCTCGAGAGATGTATCAGATCCGATCTGTTCGAGAGATATATCAGGGCTGGTCTGATCTGCTCGAGAGATGTATCAGATCTGGGCCGGGTTTCCCGATAATGATTGATCTTAGAGCTTAAGAGCGATTTCTACAAGTAATTTTGCGATCGTTCGTTATTGTTTCACTTGCGTTTCCCAACAATGCACTTAACACAGTTGCACGTAGCTGTGCTTTAAATGCTACTTAGGAGTCGCTGTCCGTTTATCAAGTGCTGAAATGTCACGTTATAGAATGGGTCTTAATTGTAGTACACTATCGTTTATTGACGTTAACCTAATGCTGCGTTCCAGAGAGACAACTTGGATATAATAACTATTACACAATAAAATATTATAGTTTATAATATTATACTTTACATAATAATATATAATATACTCTATATATTTTTTTAATATGTTAGGTAAAAAATGTTCCTGAATGCACTGTAAGTCGCTTTGGATAAAAGCATCTGCTAAATGCATAAATTAATTTAAATTAATTTATTTATACACAGTGTAGAGATTGAGAGTGAGACGTTATTTCAGATCAAATACATAGCTGGTTTTCGTGCACTTCAGCAAGTCATTGACATATTTTTTCCCCCAGCCTTTGAAACATTTCCTACATTACTTATTTTATTCTTTTTTTATTCTTTTTTCAAGTGCTACTAAGTTACAATGCTTTTGGGAAACAGACCATAATATTAAGATCAGTAGTACGATCGTTTTAACTAACTTCTTAGGATTAAGAAACTTTTGGGAAACCCGGCCCTGATCTCATCTGAGAGATGTATCAGTGTTGATCTCATCTGCTCGAGAGATGTATCAGATCTGATCTGATCTGCTCGAGAGATGTATCAGTGTTGATCTGATCTGCTCGAGAGATGTATCAGTGTTGATCTGATCTGCTTGAGAGATGTATCAGATCTGATCTGATCTGCTCGAGAGATGTATCAGATCTGATCTGATCTGCTCGAGAGATGTATCAGTGTTGATCTGATCTGCTCGAGAGATGTATCAGATCTGATCTGATCTGCTCGAGAGATGTAACATATCTGATCTGATCTGCTCGAGAGATGTATCAGTGTTGATCTGATCTGCTCAAGAGATGTATCAGATCTGATCTGATCTGCTCAAGAGATGTATCAGTGTTGATCTGATCTGCTCGAGAGATGTATCAGTGTTGATCTGATCTGCTCGAGAGATGTATCAGATCTGATCTGATCTGCTCGAGAGATGTAACATATCTGATCTGATCTGCTCGAGAGATGTATCAGTGTTGATCCGATCTGCTCGAGAGATGTATCAGATCTGATCTGATCTGCTCAAGAGATGTATCAGTGTTGATCTGATCTGCTCGAGAGATGTATCAGTGTTGATCTGATCTGCTCGAGAGATGTATCAGTGTTGATCTGATCTGCTCGAGAGATGTATCAGATCTGATCTGATCTGCTCGAGAGATGTATCATATCTGATCTGATCTGCTCGAGAGATGTATCATATCTGATCTGATCTGCTCGAGAGATGTATCAGTGTTGATCTGATCTGCTCGAGAGATGTATCAGTGTTGATCTGATCTGCTCGAGAGATGTATCAGTGTTGATCTGATCTGCTCGAGAGATGTATCAGATCTGATCTGATCTGCTCGAGAGATGTATCATATCTGATCTGATCTGCTCGAGAGATGTATCATATCTGATCTGATCTGCTCGAGAGATGTATCAGTGTTGATCTGATCTGCTCGAGAGATGTATCAGTGTTGATCTGATCTGCTCGAGAGATGTATCAGTGTTGATCTGATCTGCTCGAGAGATGTATCAGATCTGATCTGATCTGCTCGAGAGATGTATCAGATCTGATCTCATCTGCTCGAGAGATGTATCAGTGTTGATCTGATCTGCTCGAGAGATGTATCAGTGTTGATCTGATCTGCTCAAGAGATGTATCAGATCTGATCTGATCTGCTCGAGTGCCTGCGCTGACAGACGAGTTGACTTGAGAGACTGTCTTGGTTTTGCTTTTAGGCCTGCCGTGAAGGATACGCTCATAAACTTCTGTTATTAACGAATGAAATTAAGTTTATGCGTACATTGTTACATGAATTGTTGTGTATAGGTTAGTTGGGGAGTAGTCTAACGTGTCTGCAGAGCAATAGGAATCGGTGCCTACGCAAATATGTCACTCCGTTTCCACGACAAAGGTTCAGCGGACCCACTACAGGAATGTGCGTGCTTTGGTGAAATCATGGTTTTGCACGCGCACCTTTATTAACTTGTTTATAAGGTGACAGTTTGTTAAAATAATTTTGTATTACAGGGTGTCTGTTTTAGCCCTCTCTGTAAATACGGTCTGTTTGATACTGACTCAATGCTATTCCATTTTTGGTCTATGTATTCGCATACCAGTGCGGATTGAAAACAACTCGCCTTGATTTTATTTGTTTGGCGCATGCCTAGTTAAATTGTATGTTCAAGTAATATTACTATTACTCTTAATAGAAACCGGTGTAGTACATCGGACTGCTGTGTAAATGTCACAAAAGTTTGTGTTTGACAAGGTACCAAAGTAAAATAATATTATCTGAACTATAGGCAGAATACCGTTTAAAACCAGTTTAATCGATTCCTTTTTATTGAGCAAGAAATTTATAAAAAAATTAATTGACAATAATAACATTCAAATTGTGACTTTTTTATTTATAAAAAATCAGGATAACCACAAAAGGATTACGCAGCACGACTGTTTTCAACATTGATAATAATAATAAAAATACTTCTTGAGCACCAATTTAGTATTAGAATGATTTCTGAAGGATCATGTGACACTGAAGACTAATTACAGCTTCGCCTTCCCAGTAACAAATAAAATGTTAAACTATATGTTATTTTAAACTGCAATAACATTTCACAACATTGATGTTTTTACTAAAATAATTAGTGAGCATAAGAATTCTAGCAAAACATCAGAAAATCTCACTTATCCCAAACTGTGGATGTGTATCACAGTATCGCAATGCTACTGTGTTTATGAATATAATGTGCCTAATCATTCCTTTCAATTCCACAGATACATCTCAAATCAAAAAAGGCTACTTACAATCAGTGAGGACCATATGAAGTTCTACTCAAATCTCAGGAATTTGTGAGTATCTGAAATTGTATAGTTATGCCAAATGTTAATGAAACTTACTTAAGTGAGCATATACTGTCTCACACAGAACAGTGACCAATACTCACCTGACATATGTATCTACGATGGCCTTCTTCAACAACTCCAAACTTCAATATCTGTGAGTCTTTTTTAATACGTTATATTCTTAAATTTAATTAAATTATACAACAAATATTAAGCACATGTGTGATGTTTTCAAACTAATTTCCTATACTGTTATTATTTATTTTTAATTTAATTAAGTATGTTTCTACTCTCTGTCTGTAGGAATCTCAGAGACAATAACTTATCAACACTGTCTTGGAGGGCACTTCGTAATTCAAACTTGTCCACTTTGTAGGATGTTTTTTTATTATTATTAAATAAATGTACAAAACTGTATGTACTATATATCTTTCTGTTCCTGAATTCTGTTTGGGTTTGCTTTAGGTTGCTCTCCGGAAACCCTTTGCAATGTGAATGTAAGAACATCTGGATCAAGGTCTGGTTGGATGACAGTGAGAGAGATTGGCTGCAGTGTCTACTGGAAGGAGGAAGAGCAAAAGCCCTCTCTAGACTCATTCTTCCTTCATGTGGTAATAAAACCCAATGCAATTTTAAGTCGCACAAATTGTGGTAAGATATATTGAAAAAATCATCCTCACAAACATGACAATTCTGTCATTATTTCAGAGTATCCACGTGTCGATGTCATCCCTGCTGTTGTCAGTCAAATGGCAGGAAGTGATGCCACAGTGATGTGTAGTGTGTCAGGAGCCCCGACCCCTGAGCTCTCCTGGAGCTTAAACTCCAGTGATAACCCTCCTCTCTCAACCAGCCATGAGGTAACACTCTGTTTGCCTGTTAGGTATAAAGCTAGTTCAGATTAGCAATCTACTATAGTGCTCTTACTCTTTCTGTAGACAAAATGCAAGTTGAATAGAATATTATTATTAGATATGTATAATGAAGTTTATAAAGTGATGCAATAAAGAATAAAATAAATCCATATGAATCTAGTGGTTTAATCCAAGTTTTCTGAAGAGGCACAATCGCTTCATACAATAAACATATTTAATATATCCTTTTGTTTAAAAATAAACATTGATCAATATTTATCTAGCATTCTACGTTTACTTCTCATTGGACCACATGAGACTTGATTGATGTTCTAGAAGTATGTTTATGTGTAAAAAAATGCTCAAATTTAAAGTTTATAATATAAAGCAATCATGTCTCCTCAGAAGTTTATTAACTGCTTAATAATAGTATTGGATTAAACTGCTTGATTCATTGTAATATTTTTATAAACGTTGTCAATCATGAAAGTTTTGGTTAAATGCAGTTTCAAATGAGGGACAGAAATCTTTCAGGTTTCATAAAAAATAAGTTGTGTTTCAAAGATAAAAAGAAAGTTCTAGGTTTAGAAGGACGTGAAAGTGAGTGACTGTTGGCAGAATGTTTAGTTCCTCTATTTTGACTTTTGATCAATCTTGAAAAATACTTTTTTTATCGAATTAAAATATAAAATCCATAATTAAATTTTGTTTATAAAAAAAAAAACACACAAAATTTAGCATTCTTATTTCAAATGTAACAACTGGACATACTCATGCAATGCAATTATGATAGTATTTAAAGATTGAATTTAAAGCCAAGTCTCTTGAGCTTTAGCATCAGATCTAATATTCCTTGTAGACACATAGCATAGTGAGATCTTTCACAAAATCATAAGTAAACCTAAGATGTAATACTAGATGTAAAACAGTCTTTTAACAGACTATGAGCCCTATTTACTCTATTAAGCCTATACATATCTGCCTTCCTCACATCAGTTATAACCTCTCCTCCTTATGCCAGTTTTACACATTTAGGACACTTAAACACTTAATCTCTGTAGCATCCTATAATGTGCTTTCAAATATCATGATTGATCACAGTGCTGAAACCACAGATGCTTGATTCTAGCCCTTAAAAGCTTTGTGTTTCCATTAATATTTAAAATGCTCACTATACTACTTATGTTAAAGGATCCTTCACCCATGGTGAAAACAACAGCCTGTATGACAGATTAAATACATTGAAGTGTAGAATGAGAACTTGGATTATTTAGCTCCAGTTAATACCGCAATTTAAGAAAAATAATACATTTGGCTGTAACAAATTGGAGTATTTTTTGTTAAGTTGATCCAAAGTATAATTTTCTTTTCTTTTTTTTCATTGTGCTAGAATATTAGAAACACTTGTGTGTGAGCTCTTTTGACTTTGGTCAGCAGGCAACCACAAACCCAGAATACCCTGTAAACCACAAAGCGCATGAATGGCAAATGTTTAAAATATGTTTAAACAGTTGTGGTTTCTTTCTCACAGATTTCTCATACAATGGAGCTGCAGTCTATTCTGACTCTGAGTGGCCTTTCACCTGATGACAATGGCAGAGAGCTCACCTGTAGTGCCGAGAACATTGTGGGCCAGACTGAGGCTTCAGTCCTTCTCAATATTCTTTGTAAGAACTCACATTGTGTTGCTTGTATTTGCTTTGCATTGCTTTGACAGAATAAGCCCCAAGTTAAGGTTTGTTTCAGTCCTCTGTGACAGAAGGCCTTGAGCTCAAATGGTGGGTCATGACCAGTGGTGGACAAAGTACACAAGTCTTGTATTTGTTAAAGATACCCTGATGAAATATTACGCCATACGTATACACTTATAAATGCATAAGTACTTCTTTTGAATGTCGTCTTGAGTAAGAGTACTGAACTGGAAGAACTACATATTATTATCATTATACATTTTTTTGCAATTTAATGTGTTTCATCCTCACACTCAAAAAAACTATTTTAAGAGAGAGGGGTCTAATGTCCCAGTCATTCAGATATAATGACATTATTATAAATTATTAGTAGTCAGCACACTGGAGGACCATAATAACCTTGGTTCTTGGCTTATTTTGAGTCGCATAAAACCAGTACAGTGATTTGTTAACTTTTTAGACTTGCTCAGACCAGATCATTAAATCAGAGTTAATTGATTGCAAATTGCAAAAATTGCAAATGAAATAGCAAATTGTGAACTCATTTAATGATTCGACATATATATATATTATGTCGAATCATTGAATGATTGAATGATATATCATTATATGATATATATACGTTATATGATATATTTGATATATCATTGAATGATATATATACACACATAAGTACTAAGAGTAAAATTATTTGCTACTATCCACCACTGATCGCACAACCCACCCCACAAAATCAGTAGGGCATTAAAGGCTGTGTATCCAATGAATCTTACTGTATTTTAGTGCAAATCTATCTGTCACTTGAGAGTAGCAGTTCAAATTTGGCTGATTCCAACAAGGAGAGGTAGTGTGACATCCTCATCTTTAAATGCAATGGATGATGACTTATCAAGGTGAAACAGCTAAAAACTTCTATTATAGAGGATTTATTTCATGTATCGCAGTTTATCAACTTATAAAAGTCAAAACATTACTCCCTTAAGACCACGTTACATTTTCAGATAAACACTTAAAAGTCAGCCAGTTTCTTCAATAGTTCCATAAAAAAGTAATAATGTAACATAATTAGATACTTTTTTAATGAGTTATGCAATAGTGTAACAGGTTACTTGGTAAGCTCCCCCAACACAGTAGATGACCATGTATTAGGATGTATGTGTTCCCATGCTTAGGATAATGCTATTGTTAGGTTACTGAATAACAAATCTGGTTTGTATTTTCCAACATTATCATGAAAATATAGAATTCTACTCTCAATACTGCAACAAACAATATTATTTTTGAATGTAGGTTTTCATCAGAGCTAATAATGACTTTGTTTCCACATTGTAGAATAATAGTGAAGTCATCAAAACTTAAAAATAATACAGGCGGTGGCATTGGTATTGTGTAGTGAAAAATGTTAAATCTTGTATTTGACCTTGTAAGTCGCCACCCTTTGCCCTTTACAGGGGTACTGTTTACAGCTCTGCACACTTTGGGCTTCCAGCAACAAACTCATGAGGTGCATCCTAATTTTATGTATCCTAAACACTTGTTGCCTGTCTTTCTTTCACAATCTATTTCAATACATCAATAATAAAAAAAAAAAAGATAATTATAGTTTTGAAGATGAATTGATATGTTGGCATGGAAAATTGATTCATACAAGCTGAGTATGTCCAAACTTTGAATGGTACTGTAAGTAAAACTCATTGAACCTCCAATAATTTCTCCATGAAGTACTATATCAGTGGTGGAATGTGTCTGTTCATCAAAAGTGTAGTTGACTTCCTAGAATTTAAAATAATGATTAATGTCATTAAGCAGTCACATCAGAAACTTTGTTAATATTACCATCATTTCTCTTTGATTTGGAAGCTTGTTGTCTACCAAGTATATTTTTACATTTTGACAAAATAATAGGATTTCAGACTGAATAGGATGCTGTTGGTCATTTTACATGAATGCTTAGAGATTCGATGGGTTCCTTTTAGAGAATGCTTGGTTGAACTATTGGATGGTTTTTAAGAGTTCAAGATACATTTGAGAATGTGCCAAATGCTTAAGATTCAGGAAGTTACCCCTCAAGCTATCACATTAGTCTACTGGGCCCGACAAAACTCACATTGTTGCATAACACTGCTTGAAAAACCTTTCCCACTAAATAGCAAGCTTTGAGCCTTGTAGAATTTACCCGTTTTATTTTGTGTGTTTTTATAGATATTTGTGTATATATAGTTAAAGAGTAGTTAACATAGTAAGGAAAAATAATTAAGTTGAGGATTTGGTGAGAATCAATGAAGATCATTTACTCACCCTCGTGTCATTCCAAACCCATTTTTTCTGTCTTCCCTGGAACACAAAAGCACATTTTTAGCACAAATTCCAAACTGCTCTTTTTTTTTTTTCTCAATATTAATTGAGATTTTTTTTTTCTCAATTAATATTCAGCACTTTCAGTCCGCAAGGATGCAATAAACTGTGCTCATTAAAAAGTGTCAATAAAGACTTTTACATTGTAAAAAATAATAATAATAATCTAGGCCTATTTCAAATAAATGGTTCTTTTGAACTTTACTGAAAAAAATCCAAAAATTTTTAAGCAGCAAAACTATTTTCATATAAAAGGAAATCAGTGTTTTACATTCATTTATAAAATATTTGACAACGTGACAAACCTTGCGTCAGAAGAATATATATATTTTTTTTTAATCTTATGAGCCCTAAACTTTTGAATGGTTAACAGGCTGAAAAGCTTCATCAAATATCTTAAATGTCTTGAAGCTGTATGATTCATGCTTGCACAAATTCAAACTTGGCACATGGCAAAGGCCATGAGAATCAATGTGAGAAACAGTGACTTTTGTCTTCAGTGATATTAAACATGGCTCAAAGCATCATGAGGAGCAGCTTGGAAATTTTGCTGGAAAATCATATGACTTTGAACAATAAGAAGCAATCTATTCCTTTAACACAACAGTCTCTTTTTTATATATATGTGCATCTTTTTTATATATATGTGCATAACATTTCTGTATGTTTCATTTCCACCAGTCAGCAACAAATCAGTTAACCTTTGTTGAAATCCTTTTATCCATTTGCTTTTGGTTATGCATTGCATCTTTCTTCATGCTGTGTTGTAATATTACAGTAAGCCTCTTCATTTCTTATCATTCTCTCATATTTCTCACCCTAGAATCCCTGTTCACTGCCCCTTCATCCCATGTGCTGTCGGACACTTTCCTTTCGTCAAACTACAGCAGAATTTTCCATGTTCCTCTTGTTTACTCCTTTGGTACATCCTGTTATTACACTTCTTCTCCTCCTCCCCTCTTTCCTTCTCTCTCGTTCCTCTGTCCCTTCTTCTTTCTCCTGGGTCAGTTCCCCCTAGTATCGTGCAGCTGTACCAGCCTGTGAGAAACCAGGACTGGTGCATCCCTTTCACTGTGACGGGCAACCCAAGGCCTGATCTGCACTGGTACCACGAGGGAAAGCTGCTGGAGGAGCAGCAGTTCATCAGGACTGAAATCCATGAAATCACGGATACAGAGTACCACGGCTGCCTGCAACTGGACATTCCCACTCATATCCATAACGGCATTTACACGCTGGTGGCTAGCAATGAGTTCGGAGAGGACAGGGCAAACGTGTCGGCACACTTCATGCACACACCTGATGTGGACCACTCAGGGACAGGTGGGCTTGTGTTTCCTTGCATCACTTAAAAATGTATGTTTTATTTGATTTATTATTATAAATAATGCAGCCTGTTTATGTGTACAATCAAACATCTGTCATATTTTTGTTTCCACAGAGGGAGTGTTCTATTATGGTGAGTTATCGTGTAAAACAATATTTTAATTAAAGCAAGTAAAGTTTTAATTATAACGTAATGTTAGTTGGATTAAATTTGACCCTAAAATTTAACCTTGTATTCAAAAGAAAAAGAACAAAGAAGTCCATTTTAGGACCTTTTAACATTGTGACAGTATTTATTAAAAAATTAAGCACACTTTCCCCACAAAATACAATTTTCTTTCTTTCTTTCTTTCTTTCTTTCTTTCTTTCTTTCTTTCTTTCTTTCTTTCTTTCTTTCTTTCTTTCCTATTTACTATATTGTGAAAACCTCTTGTTCTTAATTTCAAACTGAAAATCATCCTGTTTGGATACAATTATTTATTTTAAATCGTTATTGGAAATAATGGTTAGTACAAAGACTATTAGATATTATACTATTAATTCGTGTAATTTGCATCTTAAACTGCTTACACACATTTTCAAAACTTTGCCCCTTGTTTTTTCAAAACTTTACACACTCATCCAAGAATTGCACAAGCAAAATGCAAAATGACTCACATCTCTTGCAAAATTAAGCACTGTATTCAAAATATCTCAATCACATTTAAAAAGCAAGCATTTGCAAACACCTGTGCCATAAAATTAATTCATGTTAGATTTTTGTGTGTTACATACAGATTGTTGTTCATCTTATGAAATTGAAAACCGAGTCCAATGGTTTTGCAGATTTGGTGTGTGGTTCTGGTGTTTGAGTGTCAGGATTCAGTAATTGTGACAAGTACAAATTTTGTGTGTAAGCAGGTTAAATAAACTTAGTGGACTATTTCCATTGGGGGGTGGGTTGTTTAATTTCAATGAAAATAATTGCACAATGCACAAAAACTTTATACTTATATTCTTTATGCAAAATATAATTCCTTATGATAATGAGGTGAAATATGACCAGTTTTCATGAGATTCACCCAGCTGCTCATTGTTATTCATATGTGTGTGTGTGTGTGTGTGTGTGTGTGTGTGTGTGTGTGTGTGTGTGTGTATATATATATATATATATATATATATATATATATATATATATATATATATATATGTATATATATATATATATATGTATATATATGTATATATATATATATATGTATATATATATATATATATGTATATATATGTATATATATATATATATATATAAATTGTGAAAATATATTGTTTTCTGGCTGTTCAAAGTATTTTCTGAATTATGGAGTGACAAAAAAAGATAACCAGAATTCCCTCTGTAAAATCATTTGACTCTAATATGTGAAAAAAATTAAACAAAAAATTTGAAACTGACTTCATCTAGTGTTCAGATTTTTGCACTACAAATTTATGCAAATTAGCACATATTTCATAAAATAATGCCTCATTTGCATATTTAAACATAACATTTTTGAAAACTTATAATACAAAAAATCTTTGCAATAATCAAGGTAATCAATCAACTGGGTAAGTAAGGTGATAACTATTAGTTATTTTTTTTTCCCTATTCACCTGCAGTGTCTCGCCTTAAAGCACTGGCAATGACTATACTTTTTTTTGCTTAGAATTCAACATGGAAATCATTTTAGTTTTTTATTGCCATTGATTGTTTTGAAATTCAAATGCTACTTACATGCCTGTGTTTTTATTTCTGTAATAAATATGGCTTTCAAGCCAACAGTTAATTTGGAGGATATTGATGGTTTATTGCAGGTATGTTGTTTACATGAGAAAATCTGTGTTACAAGTTAAACAAAAATTCCAATAAACAATCATATTTTGAATTTAAATAGTTTCTTTGTCTTGAGTTTACATTAATTATTTACATTTTACATTTACATATCCAAAAAGTTTCAGTCTTTTATTTGCGATTAATCGCGATTAATCGCGATTAATTTTAAAAAATTGTGCGATTAATTAGTTAATTTTTTTTAATCGATTGACAGCACTAATATATATATATATATATAGTGATGTTTATAGAATGTTATATATTACTAGATAATCCTTTTTTTATTTTTCTTTCCATTTAAATGATGTAACACAGAAACAACATTTAGTCCAGGTAAGTCTGTTCCTCCCTTTATTACTCAAGTATCACATGAATTTCTTCAAGCCTTCAGGCTTTTATAGTTTTGAACTGCAGTCCTTAAAATAGTGTAATTTGTTTCATTTCTTTTAAGAAACCCCACTGGAGGACAAAGTTGCGGTATGTTTTTGTATAGTGCTATTAAAGGAAAATTTCAGGTTAAATACCTATTAAGTTTTATTGACAGCATCTGTGGACTGCTGTTGATTACCATAGAAAATGATCCGGTTACTGAGGTAACCTTGGTTCTTTGAGATAAGGGAATGAGCGTTGCATTATGGGTTATCATTCTGTTTATCCTGTTACTGCAGCCTGATTTGTTAATGTTTGTGTAACTGCACAAACCAATGGCGCTTTAGCCCGCCAGAAAGGCTCAAATCTAGATTTACCATCTAAAGAAAAAATGGAATGCAGCGTCTTTAACCCTCTGCACGCAAGCGCGTTCACTTTCACTTACTTTTATTTGTATACACTGACAATGACCACAAAACATTGTGCTTTTGCACAATAAACAAAACAAACATGGTGCACTTTCTGCCATCTAGTTCTCCGTGAGCAACTTTCTCACAAACTCAGCTGATATTTGACACAGAGACGTGAGAAATATGTTTATAGAAAGCTGAACGAATTAAAATCAAAAACAAATATTTTTCTGATTATGTTATCCATATAAAACTAAAGCCTAACTAAACCGTCTTTTTAGGCAACAGCCAGACATGGGTGTCATGTAGGCTAATAAAATATGTTTAATGGGACTAAAACATTAGAAATGTATAATTAGGCTCAATAACATTTCCTTTCCACAGTTATTCAAACAGCAAATAAATTATAGCTATTGTTATATAGAAATTAACTGACATTATCACTAACTTCAGAGGCGTCGTGTCCATTCAAAGGATTTTTCAGATTTCTGAGCCAAATGGATTTTTAATGCAGCTTCCAAAAGACAAAAATAGCAAAAGACAAAAATTGTAATTTATTCTTACCTACATAGAGTGTGTTATTTTTACATAAACCTGTATGGATTTTACTAGTTGGGCTTTTCTTGCCAAATACATTTCTTGCTGAAATGTATTGTTTAACTTTTCTTTAGCTTTTTTGTTATTCAGATAAATTGTTATTCAAAGTATGTTCTATTTGTTAACCAAAGAAGGCTATATTTTTATAAAAAATTTAAGTATTACAGTTTTAAAGCTAAAAGTCTAAACTATTCTATGTTTGACTCAAATTGAAAGAATAAAGAGTTAAATTTTTAAGATGTAGCCTAATTAGAGATTTGAATAATTAAGTTACTTATTGAGTAAATTAGTAATTTAAATACAATATTAATGATGTAATTAGTAATTAATTACTTTTTGAAAGTAACTTACCCAACACTGAGAGCTGCTCAGACTCTCTGACTGACTTAGAGCACTCAATGTAAACGCCCGGACCAGGCACAATAAATTCTGACCCTGTTCACCCTCCACAGCTCATCGTGTGAAAGTGGGAAACTGGCATGTGTGATTACAGGGAGAGGAATTTTGCTCTTTATAGTATGTGGCACAAGCTGGTTTTGCATTTGCACCTGCAATGTCTTTTGTGCCTCAATGAAGCGCTCTGTGATACTATCCACAGCCAGGGCAAAGAGTACTTTGGGAGAGACAGGGGAGTCCAGGAAGGCCATTTTCTCAGTGTCCCTGATCTCCATGAAGTTTAGCCACAGGTGGTGTCTAGCACCACTAAGTTGGCCATGCCCAAAGCCTGCGCCGTCACCTTCGTGGCATGCAGAGCCAGATCGGTCACTGTGTGCAGCTTTCTGAAGGTGCTGATCTCTGCCAGACTCATCCATGCCACTGAGAAGTTTGGCTTGAAATACTTGGACAACAGACATTGAGCCAGCCTGGCCAGCCATTGCATACGCCTTGTTGGCTAGAGCTGACATCAGATCAGCTTGAACAGACTTGAGCCCTTGGGTCGACACAGCCACTTTGAGAGGGGAGAGCTTACTTTACCCCTTTTCTTCAGCGCCATCTATGGTGGTGAGCGCAGCTGTAGTGGAAGGGTTAACACATGCTGAGTATCGTGCCCATCATATTTTATTGAGCTTGTCATGAGCTGCAGGCAGAAAAGGAGCTGGCCGCTGTAAGGTAAAAGGCTGATGGTGTCCCTTTAAGAACCACACGTTGAGGTGGCCGGGGATGAGCTCTTCCATGACTGTCCAATCCTTCCTGAGGACATGGATCAGCTCTGAGTCTACGCTGGGGTGAGCAGACTGAGATAGAGCAGGGGCTGCAGTCTCTTTTCTGGCCACTCCAGTATATAGAGTCATCAACGATCAGCTCCTCTTCAGAAGTACCAAAAGTGCCCATCAGCGTCTTGCAAGGGGTCCTTGCAGGCACCGCATTCAAGGAGAGACATTTGCAACAATGCCGCTGGAAAATTGCTCTGGAAATGCTCTTAATTTGCCAGATGGACATATGGGAATGTCTTAAATACTTAACTGACTTAAATAGAGGTCAGCTCCGCCCTTTCTGGTGGTCTAAAGCACCATTGGTTTATGCAGTTACACAAACTATTTTTATAGGAATAGGAACTATTTTGACCCATCCATCAGTTTGTACTTGCAACGAAAGTCTATGGGGCCAGCATTCTACAGAATGGGACTACCTTTCTGGATGGAAGAATTTTGCCCCATATACTTTATTATTTATTATTCTTTATATACAAACAGAGAGACTAGACACATTTAATTTCTGTAGTAACTGACAGCAGGCTGCAGATATTATTGACAGAGTTTAACATATATTCACCAAGGATATTCTGCTTATTGTTTGATTTATTATTGGAGAATTTACATTTGTGATAATATCATTAAAGCAAGAAATTTCAATTTGTAAATGACTTTTTTATATACAATCAATTTAAACCCAGCCCAGACTGGCTTGCTTCAGTAAGATCTACTGTACCTTTATATATTCTAGGTTTATATAGTGGTTGGAATAGCTGGGGTTGCTTTAACTGGATGTATCCTGATGTTAGTTTTCCTCAAGTATGGCAGAAGCTCCAAGTTTGGTATGAAAGGTGAGTGCACCAATTTATCTTTTCAATTCTGCTGTTTTTTTTTTTTTTAAAGGTCCCCTTCTTCGTGATCCCATGTTTTAAACTTTAGTCAGTGTGTAATGTTGTTGTTAGAGTATAAATAATATCTGTAAAATTCTAAAGCTCAAAGTTCAATGCCAAGCGAGATATTTTATTTAACAGAATTCGCCTACAAAAAAAACTACCCGTTTGGACTACACCCCTCTAGTTCCTGCAGTAATGACATCACTAAAACAGTTTATTTGACTATCCTCCGCCCACAGGAATACACAAACAGGGTGGCGTGGTCTTGTTGCGCTCCGACAGAGAAGAGGAAGAGTTGCATTTGTGTTTGTCGCCATGTCGTCGAAACGCTGTTATTTTCACCTTTGGAGTCCAATCATCTTTGTTTGGGCTTCCCATGGACGCTGTATTTTGAGACTAATGGTTATAATTTATGTTTAACTCGGTTCCCGAAAATTATAATCCACATGTAAAACTATGTGCAGCACATTTTGCTGAGGACAGCTTCCTCGATCTCAATCAGTTTAATGCCGGATTCGCACAAAGATTATTTTTGAAAGATGGAGCAGTTCCCTCTTTGTCTGGAGAAGGTGTTGTTTCTGGACCACAACCGGTAATTGTATTTTATTATTTAAGTTGGTGCGTTTAACAGTTTCTGTAACTTATTACTCAAAGGGCAATGCTGTTTAGCTTTGTTTTATTAGATGTTAGGGCTGTGCAAAAAAACGAATGCGATTTTCATGCGCATCTCGTCAGTAAAAACGCTCCTGTGATTATAAGTACATCTCCAGCACATGCTCCTGCCCACTTGGTTCTCAAATCTAGCCAACAATCGCGTTTCCAGCATTGTAGGCAGCCTGCGCTCAGCTGCTGTCGAATCACAACACAGGAACCGCTGGTCCAATCAGAACTCGTTACGTATTTCTGAAGGAGGGACTTTATAGAACAAGAAAGTCATCAGCCCGTTTTTATGAAAGTGAAAACAGCGGTAAACAGATATGTGAATTGTGTGAAAAATACTGTTTTTTTAACACGCTAAACATGAACACATGTTATATTGCACACTGTAAACACAATAAAGCTTAAAAAAAGTGCGTAAAACTGAACCTTTAGTCATTATAACATATCTCTTAATACACATACCTGGTTATTCCATATACATTTTTAAGGCAACATATCATAAAAATATAACTTTTTAAATGTTTAAGTGCTATAATTAGGTCCCGGTGCATCTGCCAACCGTGAAAATGTAAAAAAAAAAAAAAAAACCACAATCCTGTAAATTTTTCGATTAGCATCTCTCTTTAAGCTTATAAAAAAAAACAAGCCTCTCAGATTTCACTCCCTCAATGATTTAGAAAGGGGGTTTTATTATAATATTCCCGCCCCTTAATCTGAACATTTACAGCCACAGCACTGCCATTGTATTTGTTTTTGTGAGCGTCAACGATGTATATCAGATCTAACGCCATAGCAAAAGTTTTGGCAAAGCATGCTAATTATTCTGTCTTTGGCTGCACTGAAGAGCAAATAACACTATTTAGAAATCCCACCCTCAGATGAGACAAGAGAGCAATATATTTATAGATTTATTCATTGTATATTAGGCTGCTGCTATACAGATTTAATATATAGTAAACATACAATTTATTTCATTTACCTTCACAGACATTACCAACTGTTTTTGTAACTTGTGTATTTTTAAGTGTTTTTAAGCTATAAAACATGAAAGAGAACTTAGTTTAGCACTCAAATGTTGTATGACAGCCGCTTTCTTTGAGCAGGCTTCGGATGTGTGCGCTCTGAGAAGTTTCTGCTGATATGTTTCAGAATGCATGATTTCAGCAAGATAGACATGATAATCAAAACCAAACAGATGGGTTTTTTTTGTTTTTGTTTTTATCACAGTATCTGCGGTATCAGATGTAAAGGCACAGCCTATTCCGGAAAAGGGAAAGGAAAAGTGCAGCAGCTAATTTACATTTAAAGAGACATGCGAGAAACCAGTGTGTCTCTGCTTCCACTCATAGGCATTTTCAAAATTATATAATAAATTATCTGTGGGGTATTTTGAGCTGAAACTTCAAATAAACTTTCTGGGGACACCTGAGACTTATATTACCTGTTGTAAACAGGTGCATGGGTCTCCTTTAAAGGGCCATGAAACCCCAGACTACTTTTTGTGAAATTTTAGCAGAGGTGTTTTTGTTGCTCATCATAGAAGACTATGTTAGCATCCAATAGTTTTAACTGTTTTTTTTTTTTTTTTTTTTTTTTTTTTAGATTTTCATCTTCCTGGTTTAAAATCTACATTGTGTTGACATTGTTACATTGTTTTTGCTTTATAATAAGAGTTCAGCACAAATGTGATTTGTTCACTTGGTGAGCATAACTGTTTTTACAGCTCTGTGATACAACCCATCAAAAGTATGGCGTCAATTCAATGACAATATTATCCGATTGCACAACTGATGCTGGCGCACGTGCTAAATGGCTTCCGCGAGAGGAAAACTAAATCGGACGCGAGGAAACGGGAGCCCGCAAGCTCATTTCAAACTCTCGCCAGTGTGACAGCCTTTTCTTGGATACAGGCCTTTTGTGCATCCTCCGAAGCAAACAAATAGCTGCTACGAGAGCTTAAACTCTCTACAGTGCTCTGTATAAATGTACACCAAACATACAGGGCACAGCAAAAGTGTATTAAGCAGCTCCAGCCCGGCCAGTGTTTCGAGATGGAAAGCACAGGGGGCTGCCAGCACTTCCTCCAGTTCTGGGAACCACAACAGATTAGGCCTTTTCAGTGCCCCTTACAGAACAGATTTCCTTTCCTCTCTGATTTTGCAAAGCATGTGAGGCAGAAGTTTCACTGGAGGGAGATAATATTGCATACTTTCGCCACCTTAAAAACTTCACTGAAGAAAAGCATACTTACCGTCTTTTCCGGACTATAAGTCACACTTTTTTTCATAGTTTGGCTGGTCCTGCGACTTATAGTCAGGTGCGACTTATCAAAATTAATTTGACATGTACCAAGAGAAATGAACTAAGAGAAACGAACCAAGAGAAAGCATTACCGTCGTACAGCCGTGAGAGGGCGCTCTATGCTGCTCAGTGCTCTTGTAGACTACACTAAGCAGCATAGAGTGCCCTCTCACGGCTGTAGATGGTAATGTTTTCTCTTGGTTCTCGGTTAGAAATAAATGCGACTTACAGTCCAGTGTGACTTATATGTGTTTTTTTCCTCAACATGACATATTTTTGGACTGATGCGACTTATACTCAGGTGCAGACTTATAGTCCGAAAAATACGGTACATAATTTCAGCCAGCTATGAGCTAATGCATCTACTCCCAGGGGAGAGGGTGTCAGTGAATAAAATAGCAGGCAGTGAGTGTTCTCCAAAACATATTGCCTTTAAAGGCGGCTACAAGCTTACGCCCCTTGGTGATTTATAGATGCTACGTTTGTCATGCTGTCTGTCCTGATGAGGGTGTGGGTCCTGAACGTGAGGGTGGATAATGTCCAGGAGAAAGCACTAGATGTATACCACAAAGCTCCAGACATGTGCCACAACTTCTACGTTTCTGGCACTGAGGAGGAGTGTGAACCTTCCTGAGCATGGCAGGAATTGGCTAATAACCTTTAATTGTGAACATCTCTACCGCTGCTCCGAAGAGACCTGAGGGATTCGCAGGAGCATCCAGAAGGGCCTTTTTTTCAGAGTCCTTTAACTTGGTCAGAGTAAGCCAGAGGTGACGATCTGTCATGCTGTCACTCTGAGGGCTAGATCCGTAGCGTGTCAGAGCTTTTTGACCACTTCAGGGCCGGGCCCATCCAAATCCAGAGACTTGAGCAGCTTGGCCTGATACACCTGGAGTATCGCCATCACGTTCAGTGCTGAAGCTGCTTGGCCCGCTGCAGAGAAATCCTTACCAACAAAGTTTGTAGTGGCGCAGCAAGTTTTAGAGGGAAATTACGCATTATTTCTCACTCTTCAGTTCACCGCGGCTGAAGGACAGAGATAGGCAGTGACGGCTTTGGCGAGGGTGGGGGTTGGGGGGGGGGGGGTTTGGGGGTGTTTAACATACTCCACTTGGTCAGTGCTATCCACAGGAGACAGGAGAGAGGATCCCAGGTTGTGCACTGGCAGTGCAGTGTAATCCAGTGGGCTGTTAGACCACTCCTCTGTCACAGATGCTGTCACTGAAATGAAATCATTCTCCTATTCAGCACCCACCCTGCCACTGAAGGACACAACATCTTGAATGGGGGATGGGTGGAGAACATTGGTCACTAAGCACACTGGAAGGGGACCTGCAGCGTGTGGGCACTGAGCCTGCGCAGGTTGTCACCTGACCCTGACAGATCCGCATCAGAAGCTCGCTTCACTTTCCTCCTTGGCTCAAAAGAGGCTGCAGATGTAGAGCATGGCAGGGCTAGTAGGGCGAGTTCATCGCCTTGGACTATGGCTACACAGAGTTTGAGAGTCCAGAGGCTCATATCTCCACAGTGGGGGCAGTCTGACCCCCCCCAACCACCGATTCTGTGTGGGCGTGACCCAGGCAGCAGACGCACGACTTGTGGCCATCAGAGAGTTGAACTGGCTCTACACAGGAGAGCCAATTGCGAGTCATCCTTGTTTACCAAGCTCAACGGTACACAGCAGGGGAAGAGAAGGTGTGGCCACTGCAGCATGTAGATCACGGTGAGTAGTCTTGTTGA
Source organism: Carassius gibelio (assembly GCF_023724105.1). Classification (NCBI taxonomy): domain Eukaryota; kingdom Metazoa; phylum Chordata; class Actinopteri; order Cypriniformes; family Cyprinidae; genus Carassius; species Carassius gibelio. Next base: position 19,982,095 of record NC_068400.1, read on the forward strand.
TAGGCTTCTTGCTTCACATAGAAGATTGGCTGAAGATCTCACTGCCGGCTCTTGTTCACACCGAACAGCAGAAAAAGAGCATGTGGTCTTCCCGGCAGGAATTGGCTAATAGCCTTCGGCTGTGAACATCTGTACCTTAGGTCTCTACCTTGCTCTGATTTTGAGGTGATTATTGTATGTTTTTCGACTACTGCACTGCATAGTGGAACATTCAAAACATAAACATGACAATTGCATTCGCCACCCACAACAGGCAGGGGAGCATGGTGAACACACAGTGAAGTGAGCAGTCTTCGGCTCTGGGTGTAGATTTCCTCCTCCGAGATGCAGCATCATGAACGCAGCTTTGATTTCTGGTGCCGGTGGCCGTCTCTGCCAGCTTCGGCCAAGGCTGTCTTGGTCTCACCGCTGGCTCATGTTCACGCCGAACAGCAGCAGAAGAGGCGTGCTGTCTTCCCTCGTGGTGCTGAGGAGGAGTGGCAACCTTCCTGCGCATTTTGGCAGGAATTGGCTAATAGCCTTAGACTGTGAATTTCCCTATTGCTGCTCCGAAGAGACCTGAGGGATTCACAGGAACACCCGGAAGCGCCTTTTTTTCAGAGTTTTTAACTCAGTCAGAGTAAGCCACAAGTGAAGATCTGTTGTGCTGTCATGAGCTGTCAGCTTGGTCGCTCTGAAGTCCAGATCCGTAGCGCATCATAGCTCTTTTAAAACTGCAGGGTCAGGCCTGTCCTAATCCAGAGACTTGAACAGCTTGGCCTGAGACATCTGGAGTATCGCCATCACGTGCAGGGCTGAAGTTGCTTTGGCCACCACTGAGAAAGCCTTGCCGACGAAGTTTGCAGTGGCGGAGCAAGGTTTAGAGGGGAGAAATGTGTTGTTTCTCACTCTCAAGTTCACCGCGACATCTTGCCTCTTGCAGGAGGTTGGCTTAAGGAAAAGATTCTGAATGGATGAAGTACAAGCGCTACTTCATATAGCGTAGGAGCCCCTCATATTTTGCGTGATTGAACACCACTGGCCAGTTTCACTGGGATGATTCAGTACGGCTTCAGTAGTATTTGGAGAAAAGGGTAATTCCCATAGCAATGTAGAGTGACCAAATCGAAAGGGAACCAATATCTTTACCACTCCAAAGGCGGCACCTAGTGGCAAAGAAGGAATTTGCATTTTCATTCAGACCAACCTGAAAAGACCAACAAGTGGGTGGGCAATATGCTGATGTTTCATGTTGAGGTCAACACAAAATGGCTTGGGATTCGTTTTAAAAATGACTCGTTTCAATTATTCAGTGTCAGCTCAGATTTAAAACTTTGCAGGATGTTTTCATCCACTTAGAGATGCGTTGCACATTGCATGAAAGGTCATTTTCAAAAATCCATAATATGGGCACTTTAAACATTGTTTTAGAATGTCTGTCTGTTACAAGTCTGTCTCCATTCTGATAAGGAACACCTAAATTTCACAACTGAATTGGTTGCCGTTGAAAATAATAAATGAATAAAAATCAAATCAAATAATTACTTTTTTTTTTCATTTGTTTCACTGAGAAATGTCAAACTACGTTAAGTAAAGTCAGGTAACATCATATAATACTGTAACATATCACATACAAATACAGAATATTATGAATTTGAATTTTTCTAAATTCAACCTTTTAAACAAACGTTATGGTTATTGTTTTCTCTCTCATAATAATGCTTTTTCAACACATGATGTATGTTAATGTGTATTGAGAATGTACATTTTTATTAGTTCTTTGGATTATTGTATTGTCTGATTTTTTTCTGACCAGGCTCTTCATCTGTAATCAGTAATGACGACGACTCAGCCAGCCCGCTTCACCACGTTTCCAATGGCAACAACACGCCATCATCATCAGAGATGGGCCAAGATGCCGTTATCATCGGAATGACAAAGATTCCAGTCATCGAGAACCCCCAGTACTTCCGCAACCCTGGCAGCATGATGAAATCGGACACTCGTGAGTTGCCGTGGCATGCTGGGCTGTCAGCGGCCGCACTCCATCCTCTGAAATAGATTCCAGCCTAGGTTGGCACTGGTCAGTTGTTATAGTAACCTCCCCTTCAGGATGGCTGACGTTCTGTAACTTAATCACTGCTGGAGTGTAGATGAATCTGCAAGTGTTCTTCATTTAAATTCATTTACATTTCAGGATCTGTAAATCGTGCACCTGTAAATCTTTCCAACAACTGATTGATCGTTATTGATGTTTGCAAGATAGTTGCTCATATGTTGGGTTAAGTCAACATAAAATCAATATTGACTCTATTTGTTTTCTTATTGCATGTTATTGATGTTATTATGGAATATTAATGATTAGTGATCTCTAACCTAATCTATAGGAATTTGTATATGTTTTTATTTGTTGTAGGGGTTTTATTAGCACAAAATGATTATACATTACCATGATTTAGAGAAAGTAATTCGGTGTAACAATATTTCATAATACACATTTCTTGTTAGGCATAGTTACAAAAATAATAATTAGATGACATTAAAATACTTCATTTAAGGATTAGATTTTAGCCTTAAAATACTAATTATCTGCAACTTTAAATCTTTACCCATTTTGCTACTATCCTCAAACTTGCAGGTTTTGCCCTTTCATCAGCAAGTTTTTTATATATATATATATATATATATATATATAATATGATCACTTATTCTTTTATATGTTAAAACAAGGACAGGTCAGAATACTTTTGTTGTTTAATTTTCATGTTTTGACAAAAATAATTTGAAACATTAAAGCAGATGCTTGAATTGAATATGCTTTATGTGAATATAAAATCACATTTGTAAAGATTTGTTACAGTCGCTAAAATGGGACGTCATATCTATATTAATATGGGCCATTGTACAGAATTAGTTCAACGTCAAAGTTGGAAACATCTTTAAAAAAAATAGTTTTTCCAAAACATTTGTATGTATGCAAATATAGAATATGCAAGATTATATTTTCTGAAAATTTTGGAATATTCGTCCTCTCTCCAATCTTGTCACTACCAGAACACAGTAATAATAATTTAATTAGAAGGGTTATATTGACCCTTATTATATTATGTATATTATGTAAGATTTTGCTTACATCACCATTGTGTGTTTATATATATATATATATATATATATATATATATATATCAATTCTGTATACTTTATTTTTGAGAAAACATCCCATGTTTTGGTGTGACTGCTTATTTTCGGTAGTGACAGACACAATTATGTTTTGGTTTCACAGACAGGGCTTAGACTAAATCAGGATTAGGCCATAGTTCAGTTCGAAAATTTTTATGAATGTACTTCGAAAAAAAAAAAAACAATACTGGTGTGCATCTTGAGATAAAACAAAGGTCCTGATATATTTTAAGATCAGTCAGTGCAAATTTCTTTCAGTTGAAACAGCTCAGACATACATTTTAGTCTAGCATTAGGCATAAGCCTTGTCTGTGAAACGGGGAATATGTATATGTGTGAGAGAGGGGGACACAGGGTTATTTCCTGGTCATAAATTTAGGGGTGTAATTAAAATCAGTCTTAGTCAATGTACGCTTGTTTTGTACGCTTGTTTTGGTAGTGACATGAAAATGCCGGACACAATTTTTTTTTTTTTAACATAATGTTTCATACTTTCATAAGGAAATATAAAATAAATATTTTAACTACTTTTTTAAAAATAATCAAAAACACACTTTTAAAATCAACAATGGAAAAAATGAAAAACAATATTTCAATATAATTTTCATAAGTTGAAGTTTATGTTGAAAGTATATATATATATATATATATATATATATATGTGTGTGTGTGTGTGTGTGTGTGTGTGTGTGTGTGTATTTATATATATACACACACAACTAAATTACTTACACTTTAACAAAGAAAAAAAAAGGAGGGAAAAAATCTAATTAAAAATGTTAATCAGTAATACTAAAATAACACTGGCCAATAAGTGCAGATTGCAATTTAAGGAATAGTTCACCCAAGAATGAAAATTTTGCCATAATTTACTCACCTTCATTTTTTGTTCCAGACTTCTATTTTTTTTATGTTCAATCAATCAATAGTTCACCTCAGCACCTCAGTACACCTAAGTGATCACTAAGTGACACCACTCAAATGATTTCAGAAATTGTGAGAAATCTAGTTTTAACTATGCGTGTTCCTTGTTTTGCAGTCGTACAACACATAAAACGTCACAACATTCTGCTGAAGAGGGAGCTAGGAGAAGGGGCTTTTGGGAAAGTGTTCTTAGCTGAATGCTACAACTTGTCTCCTGACCAAGAGAAGATTTTGGTGGCTGTCAAGGTATGACATATTTACACAACAAAACATTGATTCTGCACAAATTCTGCACAATTCAGGTTGTGGCTACGTAAAGAGGCTTTACTGTAGGTACTTGTGTAATAAAAGATCACACTTTCTAATATCACAGACTCTGAAGGAAGCCAGTGAAAGTGGACGAGCAGATTTCCACCGAGAGGCAGAGCTCCTGACCAACCTGCAGCATGAGCACATTGTCAAGTTTTATGGCGTGTGTGTAGAAAGCGACCCTCTCATTATGGTGTTTGAGTACATGAAACATGGAGACCTCAACAAGTTTCTCAGGTTTGCAGGAGAGTGTTTATCACACCCACCCACCCAACAATGATGTTACACCCCAAAATGAATGAAAACTGCTATCATTTGCCCTTCTGTTGTTCTAGACCAGTGTGACATTTTTCAAAATGTCTTCAAAATATCTTATTTTGTCTTCTGCAGAAGATGTTAAGAAGGAGTTAAACCGCACTCATGATCACCAAGGTGCCAGACAAACAAGAAAAAATAAATAAAAATAAATAAATAAACTGTCTGCACACTAAAATCCTTCTGCAGAAGAAACATATTTTATTGTAAAGCTTATTATAAAATGTAAAAAAAAAAAAAAAAAGCTTGCATGGATTATCTCAATACAGGACTTGTTCATTTGATCTGTAAAGTCTAAGCAAAACATGTCTGTATGCTCTCCACATTCTGACCTCCATTTTTATTCAGTCATGATCATGCTATTCTCATTTTCTCTCTTACAGGGCTCATGGCCCAGATGCAGTGCTGATGGCAGATGGACAGCAGAGTTTGCTGGTGGAGTTAACTCAGCCTCAGATGCTGCACATTGCTCAGCAGATAGCAGCAGGCATGGTATATCTGGCCTCACAGCATTTCGTGCACAGAGACCTGGCCACACGCAACTGCCTGGTGGGAGAGAACCTGCTTGTCAAGATAGGAGACTTTGGCATGTCTAGAGATGTGTACAGCACTGACTACTATAGGGTAAGTGTGAGTCGCCTTGGAAATCTCCATGTCACAGTGGTCCTTTTGGTCCAAGGAACCAAACATCTACTACAAACCTGAATGCATAACTGTATTATATATGATATTTTTTAAAGTACAGTAATCAAACAATTATATAACGTGTTTACAGCTTAGAATAAAAATTTAATACAGTAAATACTTCCTGTATAGGTACTGAAAGGCTTTTATTGCATTTGTTGTTTATCAATATGAATATTATCTATTCTATCTTAGTAAATGAAAATATATTACGTTTTTCTTCAGGTACCTCTTACAGGAAGAAAATCTGCTATTTGTGATTTGCATTACTTAAAAAAGAGCCAGCACTTCATTTCTGTGTGACAGAAAACAGAAGTGCAAAAAGAAAGACATGTTGTCTTATATAAATAATGTTGTAGTGTCATTCTGTTAAAATAAACATACGGCAGTTGCATTTGCTGCAACTGACTGCTAGCACAAAAAGATACACACTGCAGCTTTATGCATTCTGAATCAAATCAGAAAAGATTACAGATGTGTATGCTATATTTTCATTGGTTGTTCCAACAAACAACTGAAGGAAATCTAAGGGAAACAGAAAATAATCCACAGGGCCATGTCAGATTCTTGCTTGAACATTCCCACTCACAAATGTTAATGCAAACATGGGCATATTGAGCAACAAATGACAGAAGCTCATTGCAGTCAAAGTCAGGGCCGCTCAAACAGAGCACTGTTTTGAAAATGCCACAAACTACAGTGTTACACTCCTCACATTGTGCTTTCCAGCAGTTCAGCCAACTGTCACAGATTCTCTGGGAGCACTTGTTTAATCTAAGGTTAGTTCTGGCTTGGGTCATTTCCTGATCCCAGCCTCTCCTTTCTGTTTCCTGACTTTTTCATTCAGAAAGAAAGAAAGATCAGTTGAACCTCTGTTGAATCTAATTTCTGTGAATCTGAGAAATGTATATGAACACAATGGATGAACACAAAAAAGCTAAATGCAATGTCCTTAATGGATAATATAACTATATACTGTTGTTTTGTCTTTCATTATTATGGTTTATTATGACTAATGACTATATAACAGCTGATTAAATACTGTAAATATGAAAGTGCCTCAAAAACCAACAGTTCCTCACAGTGAGTTCATCCAGAAAAAGCCCGGACCATCTGACACTCAAGGGCTCTCCCAAACCTGCATCCTGCCAACACAGCCGGAAACACTCTGCTGTGTCAGCAGCCGTGTGTGTGTGTGTGTGTGTGTGAGAGAGAGAGCGAGAGCGAGAGAGAAAGATGAAGGAATATCAGCTCCCTCTGTTGTATAACAATAGAAAACACAGGATTTTTTCATTGCATGATCACTAGGAAGTTTTGCAACAATTAATGTATTGTGGCAAAAACACTATAGTGGTTATACCTACAGTTTTATGCTATAAAATACCCAATAAAGAAAGAATTATACCCAGAATTACAGAAAATTATACCCTTTTCAGTCTCGTTTACACTTCTCCACATTCAGTCCTGCTGCAAGAACCAATGGCATCTGACACTTGAGAGCTGAGATAGAGAGGAAGTTTAACAATGAATTCCTCATGTTCCTCGCAAAGCTATTCTATGGGTTCATAAGTCTTGGTATTTACAACACAAGAGGATTTACATTTGATCATTTCCATTTTTATTTTTTTATATATATATATATATATTGCGGTTGCACTTTATTTTACAGTATATTTATTGAGTAATGTGACTACTTAGGAAAAAGGACTGGTTCAAGAGTAGTAACCTAATTATTTCCCACTTATTGTAAATCCTCTAGTTAGTAAGTATACAGTATGTACAACTCTGTAGAAAATGTATTTGGAATAAGTTATGCTCACCAAGACTGCATTTATTTGATTAAAAATACAGTAAAACATTAATATTGAGAAATATTATAACAACTGTTTTCTATTTCAATATATTTTATAATTTCATTTATTCCTGTTATGGCAAAGCAGCATTTTCAGCAATCATTACTGTAGGTTTGAGTGTTACATTTGTCCTTCAGAAATCATTCTTATATGCTGAGTCCCAGTTTTTCTGCTTAATGTTTTTGTTAAAAAATGTGGATTGTTCAGGCCAATTCACACTTTACCAACAGACGTGTTCTTTGGGTTAAGCCAGATATGTGTGCGAGCCCTGTCTGTTGCTATTCATCAGTGCTTGGTTTTCACCAATTTTACATGTTGGAATCGGCATTTGTAGGGTCATGGAATTTAAAAAAAAGTGGCATACTGTCATCTGGACATTGGTTTATTTCTCTTGGTATGGTGTGGCTTAGCCTTTAGCTGAATAGGAAAAGTTCTACCAACATTCATTGTATAAATCAACCATTTGAAATGCTACAAGTGATATACAGTAGGAAAAAAATGCATCTTCATTTTTAAAAAATGTGTTAAATATTATATTTAACAATGTTATTAAATAATAATTTTAGTTTTTAAAAATTAATAATGAGTGTTAGAGAATGGGTACAAGAACACAATATAGGTAAAATAAAATAAAAAACTAAATCTCATACAGTATTAGCAGATTACAAGGTGCTGATATATTGTCCATCCCTAAAAATGATTTAGTTTACTTTGCTTATTACGGAGACACTAAAATTGAAACGATAGGAAATGGATTTAATAAATTCATGTGCATCTGTATCTCTAATTTCAGGTGGGTGGTCACACCATGCTGCCCATCCGCTGGATGCCCCCAGAGAGCATCATGTACAGGAGATTCACCACAGAGAGTGACGTGTGGAGTTTGGGTGTGGTCCTCTGGGAAATATTCACATATGGCAAGCAACCCTGGTACCAGCTTTCAAACAACGAGGTAAGACACATCACTCTTAAACAGTCATACCTAACATGTATTTCATAAGTAGGAATGGAAGTCCTCAAGAAATATATACCAGTTATTCATAGAGTGATTGGTTTGTCCCCAAAAGTACTCACTGTATCAACCCAGTACCTTGTAAAAATGAGTTTCTAGGCAGACTGATGCACTCTTAGTGGAGCCTGTGTTCAGTTGTAGTTCTGGACCCTGTTTCTGCTGCCTCCTGCAGGTGATCGAGTGTATCACACAGGGTCGGGTGTTGCAGAGACCTCGTACTTGCCCCAAAGAGGTGTATGACCTGATGCTGGGCTGCTGGCAGAGGGAGCCCTACATGAGACTCAACATCAGAGAAATCCACAACCTGCTCCAGAGCCTAGCCAAGGCCTCGCCTGTTTACTTGGACATTCTGGGCTGATCCGTTTGCCAGTATGGGTGTGTATATGTGTAAGAAAAGTGTGTGTGAATGTGTGGTATAAAAGGAGTTAAGGATGGTTTCGAGATGAGTGATTGAATATAGATGTGTGTGCTTCTCTGTGTGTGTGTGTTCATGCTTCAGCACTCTAACCACATAGACTAAAAGGCCTTAAAGTTCACTGTGTGCATTGCTTCAAGTTTTCCCACATGTGGACAGGTCCATCTATCGTGCATCAATATGTTTTCTAAAAACCATAAATAAATCTAAAAACAGAAACATCGGATTGTTGTAAATATGCATCAGAGACAATGCAGACCTTTTGTTTAACAACCTTTTTGAAAAAGGTCATTTGGTTTAGGAAAGTTTGTATTTGTTTTTCTCTTATCATTTTGTTTATCGAGATGGACAAAATTCGGACTTGATGAGGACCCAGTCATTAGCACAACGCCCTGGCGTCATTCTGGCAGACTTGCAGATCGCGATACTACTCATACCGCAAACTATCAAGTTACAATCATAACACATCGGATCTAATTGTAGACTTTTCTGTGCCAGTTTTTGATGTCTATAATGCTGAGGTGAAAGGCGTTTTTGGACATCTTGGTGCACCCCATCTCACTCAGCGCAAACTTCATAATAGAAGCACAGCGACAAAGAAGCCTTTTTTTCTTCGGAAGAGGCTTGAGGTTGTACAGAGTGTTTGGAGTAAGTACAGAAGCAAAGTCACCAGCACTGGCACTTAACTATTTTCTGAGACTTTGTTTGGCTCCCCGGCCATAGTTTTGATTCAAAGGGCACTTGTCTCTCTAACTGAGGTTTGAAGAACAATGGGAAGATGCTGTTCTTGTTTCAATGGTAACAGTCTTTTTTTTTTTACGTTAGGGTGCTTACACACTAGAAAACATTTTGACGGAACACTTGATGGATACAAATCTGCAAGATTTGTGTTTTTGAGGGTGTGGAAAAAGCCATTTATCCTAAATATTTCCCTGCCTTTGACCCTGGAGGCTGGAATAGGTTCCAGCATCCCTGCCACCTACATCGGACAAGCGGCTTTGGATTATGGGTGGATGGAAAGAGCCTGAGCTGTTTGAAATAAAATGGAAATAAAGCCAATTGGATTTCTGAAAGCACAATTGAACCCGCCTCCCTGGGATTCTCAGTAGTCAACAGATCCCTGCGTTATAGCCAAAGTACAAATTCCCTCCCCTTTTGGTCACATAACTGATCATCGAACTATTCTGATCATCCCACTATTCTCTTACATAAGAGTGAACTAGTGTTTAGGCACCCTTCATCATCATCATGTTGCAATCTTATGGACTGAAGATTTATTTCAGACCTGTTTCTGAGGAGTATATCCATAGATGTTGTTCATAACACAACAGACCTTCCTGATCAGCTGGAGTTGATTGCTCTCAGATTATTTATTATTATCTGTTTATGTATCAACTGCGAAATAACTGCTAAATAATATGTGTATGTGATAATCTATGATCGATTTGTTTTCTTTGTATTGTGGGCCATTTCAAAGCGATGGGCACTGTGAATTAAATGTTCATGTGAGAATGATTCGAGTCGGGCTGTCCCTGAGGTCATGACAGGAAGACCCTATGAAGGGACCGTCCAGATTCAACCGGTGTGTTTCAACTCCTCTTAAACAAGTTACCAGAGGAGGACTACAAAGGACTGAATGACAAATACAATTGTCATTACACTACAAAGTGCATTCAGACAGTATTCAGATCCCATTATTTTTGTCAAATTTTATGTTGTAGCCCTATGATAAAATGTATTTTTTTTCCCACTCTCCTTACACCACATAGCAAAAACAAATCTGTGAAAACTGCATATTTATTAAAAAAAAAAAAAAAAAAAAAAAAATATCTCAACAATTTAAGTATTCAGACCCTCAAAGGGATAATTCACCCCAAAATGAAAATGTTGTCATTAATCACTTACCCCCATGTCGTTCCAAACCCTTAAAAGCTTAGTTCGTCTTTGGAACACAATTTAAGATATTTTGGATGAAAACCGGGAGGCTTGTGACTGTCCCATTGACTGCCAAGTAAATTACACTGTCAAGCATCGTCAGAATAGTCCATCTGCCATCAGTGGTTCAACTGTAGAGTTATGAAGCAACAACATTAATTTTTGTGCGCAAAGAAAAAAACAACTTTATTCAACAAAACATAAGCTGCCTGTGCATATTCTCCAAAATGGCGCTATGCTGACATAGAGAGACACAGAGGGGACAAATTGTTGAATCATTTCATTATTTTTGTGTTATTCATATACAAAAAGTATTCTCTTCACTTCATAACATTATGGTTGAACCACTAATGGCAGATGGATTATTCTGACAATGATTTTCACACTTTTCTGTATTGAAAGAATCTTCTCTGTAGATCCTTTGAATCTGTCAGGTTGGATGAGAACCATTGGTGGAAAGAGATTTTTATATTTGGATACAAGCCTGAGCTCTAGCTTGATCCCTCATTGAACATTCATAGGGTCATTGCTAAACTACTGCATTATATGTGGTAAGGAGTTTAGATTAATGAGGTGAAAAATTTATTTTAGTATGAAGGTGAGGTCACAATTAAAATTCCGCAAATTTTCACAGGTGAAATCCAGTCTTTTTTACAAACATGAAGAAATTAAGGAGTCTGAATACTTTCTGAATCCACTGTAATCATTTCTATAGTGCTGTTTCTATAGTTACTCCAGGGCTACAGTATTCGACTTGTCCTCCTCTGCCAATGTAAATGTTTTTCATCAATTCTGATCGATGGGGCTCCTCGTGGACCCCAGCAAAGCAACACATTTTGCACCGACTGACTGATTCTTTGGAGTGTGAAGTACCAGAGATGTGTTGCTTTGAGAGCGTTTGTATATATGCAATTAGACTGTAAATACACGAGCAGGATCAATCATTCTGTGTACACTGATGTCAAATTCTTTCCAAACAGTACACTGGCAGGACCTACTTTTAACAGCCGACTTTACATGAGACATCATGAGTTGTCAAACAATGTTTAATCGAGTCAACTGTTGGTCATTATGGTCATGATCTTTTTGAGCAGTGACTTATGACCTTTTAGAGCTTTGCACTTTCTTTATAGATATACTGCTCATATTTTTGTAGTTTTCACCCTACAATTGTAAGCACTGCAAAAAAAAAAAAAAAAAAAAAAGGAAAAAGATACTAACAAGTTTTCTTGTTGTTGCAGACTGACTATATGAAGACTTTGTTGAACAAATTACTTTTTCTTTTTTTGCTATACAGATTTCTGTGTTCTAATAGCCAGCCTGTACTTTATAATCCATTCTGTACAGTTCTAATATATGTCTATATAATAGTATGTTCTCTCTATATATTCTGTTTCAAACAGGCATCATGTCAAATGTGTGACATTGTAAAAGGAAAAAAATACATGTCTAATGGGTCTCCGGCAATATGTGTGTAAACTGTTTATTTTGCGTGACAGTGTAAAAAAGTTTTTTTTTTCTTTTCTCATGTGGTTGTCATAATAAAAGTATGATTTGATTTTATATATATGAAGAGTTCAGATGCAAAAGCCTCTAAATGCCATCTGAAATTTTCATCTAAAATTAGGATTTTTATCAAGTTTCTATACTTATGTTCAGTTATTTCACTTTAATAGCCTGGAAAAGGACCTGCACATTGCCACTAAAGTAAAATGACTCAACCTATGCATTAGGAGCTTAATAAAAATCCTAATTTTAGATGAAAATTTCAGATGGCATTTAGAGGCTTTTGCATCTGAACTCTTCATATATATATATATATATATATATATGTGTGTGTGTGTGTGTGTGTGTGTGTGTGTAATTAATCAACTAACCTTTTACCCTGTGTAGTAAACAATTTGATATTATCGATGCTTACCGTTTCCTTTTTTACACGTCCAGGGGGAAAGAGCCAATAGAACCCCTATCCTCATTTTATTTCTGGAAAGCTCTAAACATTTTATACGGATGAAGAACTGTGACTGCATACTGGAACACTGTTTATGCATTATTTTGTAAGCCAGGATTTTATGCTCTGTCGGGTGAATCTCAATTACACTGTCCCGGTCAGTCCAAAAGAGAAACAATACATGAAAACATAAGCCCATTTAAGATCAATTAAGCTCTTCGTTTTTTTTTCTTATGTCGGGATAAAATATATCCTGCACATTTCTTTGTTAAATGCACCAATTTAGGCAACTGGAATTAAACGTTTCTATTTTTTTTTTTTGGATCACTGGTTGTGAGTGAATGTGTGTGTGTGTGTGTGTGTGTGTGAGCGTGTGCTCCCGGCAGACTCAATCTCTCATGGCTTTTGGTGTCAGTACTCTTATGCTTGTGCATCCTGTGAGAAGCTTCTCTGCAATCAGTGGAAATTTTCCTTGTAATACTGTGCATTTAATAAAACTGGTATGTCTTTCTAGATTGTGTATAATGTTGCAAATTTTATTCATAACTAACAACTATGCAGATAGAAATATTAAGAGAGAAATAGACACATGCACAACCACACAAACATGTGTATATATCTTTCTTTATATCTATATAAACATGCACGCACACACACACACACACACACATATACATATATATATATATATATATATATATATATATATATATATATATATATATAAAACCAGTCTGGTTTCAGAAGTGGACATTCAACAGAGGCTCTGTTATTGAAGCCCTAAGAATGGCAAGAGCAGATTCGATACTTATCTTGCTTGACCTGACCTCTGCTTTTGACACGGTTAAGATCCTCCAGTCAAACCTGGCTAAGGGCATCTCAGGAAACACATTCTAGTGGTTTTTGAGTCTTACCTCTCAGATAGATCCTTCAAGGTAGCTTGGAGAGGTGAGGTGTCCAAGTCACAAAATCTAACTACTGGGGTGCCTCTGGGCTCAGTTCTTGGACCACTTCTTTTCTCTGTCTACATGGCATCATTAGGTTCTGTCATTCAGAAACATGGCTTTTCATACCACTGCTATGCTGATGGCACTCAACTCTACCTCTCATTCCATCCTGATCATCCAATGATTGCTACTTGCACCTCAGCATGTCTAACAGACATTTCTTTCTGGATGAAGAGCCATCACTTTCAACTCAACCTTGCCAAGACAGAACTGCTTGTGATTCCAGCAAACCCATCGTTTCATCACAATTTCACCATCAAGTTAGGCACATCAACTATAACTCCTTCAAAAACAGCCAGAAACCTTTGAGTTATGATTGATGATCAGCTGATTTTCTCAGACCACATTGCTAAAACTATCCTATCCTGCAGATTTGCTTTATTTAACATCAAGAAGATCAGGCCCTTTATTTCCGAACATGCTGCACAACTCCTTATTCAAGCTCTTGTTCTGTCCACGCTGGACTATTGCAGTGCTATCTTGGCAGGTCTTCCAGCCAATTCCATTCAAACCTTTTCAATTAATTCAGAACGCGGCAGCAAGATTAATTTTTAATTAGCCGAAAAGAATACACATCACACCTCTGTTTATCAATTTGCACTGGCTACCAATAGCTGCTCGAATAAAATTCAAGGCGTTGTTTGCCTAAAAAACTACCACTGGGTCTGCATCCTTTTACGTACATTCATTACTTCAGATTCATGTGCCCTCTAGAAGCTTGTGTTCTGCAAGTGAATGGTGCATTATTGTGCCTTCCCAAAGAGGAACAAAATCATACATTAAATGTTCCCTCCTGGTGAAATGACCTGCCCAACTCAATCTGAGCATCTTCAAGAATCGGCTAAAAAAACACCTCTTCCATCTTTATTTGACCCTCCAACTCGAGCACTTTCTATTCTAATTCTATTCTTAAAATGATATTAATTTACTGATTTTTTTCTAAAAAAAAAAAAAAAAAAAAAAAAAGCTATAAAGAAAGATACATCAATATACACACATGTTGGTGTGGTTGTGCATGAGTGCCTATTTCTCTCTCTTTATATTTTGTGTAATTGTTAGTATTTAAAATAGTTATTTATTCCCGTAATGGCAAGGCTGAATTTTCAGCAGCCATTACTGCGGTCTTCAGTGTCATATGATTGTGCAGAAATCTTTACTGTCATTTATGGTTAAAAAAAAATATATATATATATTTTTTTTTTGTTGGTATATTTAACAAAAATATTAATGTTTTCATAGCTAGAAAATACAATTGTGCATAAAATTATGCATAATTCATGTCACAACAATGTAGCAAAATAAACTAGTTTACTATGTACTACAATAACACTTATTTTTCTCCATTCTATTTTTATGAAAGTGAAGAAAAAATTGTTTTGAAATATTATGTGCTTGCTCACAAAGGGTTATTTTGGTAGAAAGGCCACTTCATGTATGGCATGTAAAGAATCCCACTGCTAATATTTAGGTCTTACAATAGCCAGTGAAGTGAAGGGCCAGCTGCTCCAAACCACTGGAACAGTTCACATAGACAATCTGTAGTAGGTGCCACAATTTTTTTATTTTACTTTTTGGTGCCCATGCCTTGCAGGTAAATGGTGAAAATGGCATCAGGTATCTTGAGGCTTGAGGTCTAAAGTATTAGCTGTTTTTGTGATATTGCCTGTGATGGACACAGTATTATTTTTCTTCTTTTAAAGCAGCAGTTTATAAATCCAAAAATGTACTCAACCACAGGCCATCCAGGATGTAAATGATGTAGATTTTGAGAACTCCAGCATTACATCACTTGCTCACCAATGAATCCTCTGTAGTGAATAAGTGCCGTCATCACAATAATTCACAAGTAATCACATGATTACAGACCATCAATTAATGTCTTGTGAAGCAAAAAGCTACATGTTTGTAATAACTTCTGGCCAAAATGCCAGTCCATAATAATGCTTCCTCCAGTGAAAAAGTCCATGCCCTGTTTGGTCTGCATCAATTGCTTAAGAACACATTAATTTTTATTTGAATTATCCCTCAGTGGGTTATTTAACAATGTATTATGTATTTAGAAAGGCCTTTGTCTTTCAAATATATTAAAATGCACAAATTCACATTATATCTTATTAACAGATTCCCAAACTTTTTGTCAGCCAAATCGCTTTCATGCCAGTTTGGGAAAACTTGAAGTAATTTTTATAGTTTTATAGTATGAAAATGATGTGCAGTTAATTAACACTACAAATTCCAATAAGTGCACTTAAATACCCAGATGATGCACTTATATAAAAAAAAAAAAGAAGAAGAAAGAAACACTTCTGCAAACGCACTGCAACACCCAATGGTGTAACACCATTTTGTCTGGGCAAGCATCAAGTATCTAGTTATTTTTTATTCTATTTATGGCACAGACTCAAAAAGGTATGTGTGTAGAAAAACTTTTGTATGAATGGAAAGTAATGCAAGTTTCTAAATAGGTCGATGTGACTAGTATTCAGACCACAGTCACAGAGAGTAAGAGGATGGGGTTTGGTTTTCATCAAAAGCTGTGTGACATTTTTATTGTAGTATTCTAAATTTACATTAAAAAAAGAAAGTCTGCCCATGTCCTAGATCCATTATGAAAGTTAACGCACAAATTCCATATACATCTCATTGTATTTTACAGAGGATAAGAGTATAGGCATGGAGGTGGCATGATCAATCACAAAGCTTAAAAGAACCAAAAGATATTAAAAAAACAAAACAACCCTGAATAAATAGAAGGTGCTGTCTATTAGCAGAGAGTATGTAAGCCACTCTTTTTTCAATCTTGCACCCTCCTTTTACCAATGAAGAGAGAGGGGTGCCAAGCGTAATAAAGCAGATGTGAGGAGTAGAGTAGAGTGAGATGACAATGGAGAGCCTAACTTGTCTGTACAACTGCATAAGTTAGAGAGTACATCTGGTGGTTACACAGACACTAAGACATCGACGTCTAGTTAAAATGGTATAAAGCAGGTTATCTTTTATTGATACCTGCATATTCTTTTTCTCATAGGCAGCAAGACATTTTTAAGGTGTTAATTTGCCTCGGCCATTTAGGGCAGACCATTTGTAAATCCAATAGAGCGCATCAGTGAGGTTTTGAAAGAAAAAATCCCATTTAATTACTCCATAGAGAAACCAGTTTTTAACGTGAAAACATCTGAAAAAGATGAGCTAAGTTTCAATGTCATTAAAAAATAAATTAAAAATGAAAAAAAAAAATAAAAAATTACTGTGAGGAACTACACTACCCATAATTCTGAAGAGAGCTCAACCAATCAGAGACTTTGCTGCTATAATGGAAACAAAACTCGCAGCAAGAGTTCAGTAACGACTACCCACTCCCATTCAGCAACGCGATATTACAAACAATTAAATGCTTGTTCACAGCAAAAATAATATTTGTTGGCACTATTTGGTGCGATAAAATGTTTAATTTTAAATCAAGTTGTTAATGTGTCCGTTCAGACCAACATGAACCTTCGTACATCATCAATGCGACAATTTATTTATGTTTTACAGAAAGGTGTTCTATTCCTTTTCCATTGCACTGCGAAACCAATAAGATTTTCACATGTGAAAACATGTCCAGAACCACTACTATTACAGTTCGAATTAACATTTTTATTTAGCCTGTCCAACATTTAGATGTATTGGTCTAAACAGACAAATTCTTATGTAAAATTGCATATTTGTGACAAATTCTTGGAAAACAGTATTTAAATCTGCTCAAATCTTCAAAGTACGTTAAATTACAGTAGTCAACATTTGAAGTGGATCAAAACCTTTCATTAAAGTTTTCCTAAAACCTTAAAGCATTCTTAAGACAACTTTATTGGGCTTTTTTGATCCACTTCAAATGTTTCAATATACAAATACACAGGTTTTATATTTTTATAAGAACAAATAAGTCAGTAATTGTAGTTTAATCCTTCCAAGGTATGCAACCTTGTACCTATATGTTTTTCAAACCTTTTTATTTTGAAATTAAAATTAAAATTGCATATGGTACATCGTGATTTATCTTGAAACTGGTCAGTTTAGTTTTTGCCTTATGGAGAAAAAAAATGAATGGGAAACCTCTGTCGCTGATAAGTGTGCGGTCACTGTTGTGCTCTACAGCGTCACAGATGAGGAGGGGAAGATTGGAGCCGAGGGACATAAGTATTTAGCAGTTTTTCTTGCGAAGCTACTGCAGGTTTCAATTTTGCTGTTGATTTCCATATTAAACAAAAAGAAAAGTAAAATCCTAAACTGGTAGATATTTCACCCATTTCAAATGGGCTCCGTTCAAGTAACCCTGGGAAAAAAGTTAAAGAAAGCTTTGGGATATTTTGCCTTTTTAATGACAAGGTCATTAAAAGTCATGCACGCTGCAAATAACCTCATGCAGTAGTTATGGTAAACCATCCAAGCACTTTTATTCATTAATATTCATAAATACACACAGCAGCTTCATTAGAGAAGGTCTCTTGTTTCCTCTTCAGTTTTTGAATGTGGAGTATTTATAAGGAGAGCCTTTTGCAAGACACAGGAAGCAGAGGTCTGCCACAGATACCTACGCTCACCTGCTAAAGGAAAAAAATGAGTTATGTGGAATTGATTATCAACTTATAGATATATTTATTTATATATTTATATTTCTTATTTTCTCTCTCGTTCCGTTTATCGGTCTCTAGGTTTCTCTCACTCTCTCACACGCCTGTATTTGATGTATTTGGATTTTTTTCCTCTCGCTCTCCTTTTATGGATTTATACAATGTAACAAAAGGTGACAGACCTGAAATTACAATCACCAAAAAAAGAAAAAAAAAAAAGAACAAAATTAGAGAGAGCTGTGTTTTTTGCCCACCGTCATTGGCAGTTACAGCACAGAGGACATTGTCTGCGTTGTGGTGGGATATCATCAAAGAGGAGGTGGTGGAGGCTCCTTGCCTGTGGAGCTCTCCTTCAGGTTGAGGCTCTCCAGAGCCACATCTAAAGGCATGATGTCCACGCAGCCCATGGCGCCGAAGTCAGCAAAGTCTCGCCTTTCGTCCTCGTCGGAAGACGAGCTCTCTTCTCGCATTAGTGTGGACAGCAGCAGCTCCTGCACGAACAGGCTGCGGTCCGCGCGCTCGCTCTCCAGCAACTGCCGTTCTGCCTCGGACATCTTCGGCTCGTTCAACCTGGTGAAATTAGATGGACAAATACTAAACTAGAAATCTAGAAACTAGAAAGTATAATAAATGATAAGACACTTGTTCTGTCCTTATATAAGGAGGTGTACATTTTAAATAAATTAAAGTGCACATAAACACACACAAAACTCAAGTACAAACGGAGGGAGGGATTCTAGCGGCGTAGTCTACGCATAGGCTACGGTGTAGGTCCGATGCAGAAGTATAAATCAGCCTTAAACCTTTAATAATACATAAACAACCTTAAGTGTATGGTTAAGTCCGAGCCATACCGTGAGAGAAGAAACTGGGAGCTGTGGGAGGCCAGCGGGTTGCTCTCAGTCATGGCTGTGTTTGTGGCGGTGCTGGGTGGCGGGATGCTGGCGCTGATGTTGCTAGGGTTGCTGCGTTGGCGTGTAGCGTTACGTGCCGTCTCCAGTTGTTGGCGTGCTGCCTGTGCCTGCTGGCGCTCCAGCTGAAGCTGCATTTGCAGCTGCTGCAGCTGCGAGGCCGAGGGGCCAGAAGAGTTGAGCTGTCCCCCCGCGGAGCGCCGCACACCTGACAGCTGAGAGAGCAACTCTGGTGATGTAGACACAATCAGAAAGACGGCAAAAAAAGAGTGTGTGAGAAGACATTCAAAACAGCACTTGCATCAACAAAATTAAAGTCCATAAGCCAATTAAGTTAAGGTCTGTATTACACACCTGCTATGGGGTCCATGGCTTCCCTATTGCTTGGAGAGTAGGAGGAGCTTTGTGAAGAGGAGAGCCCACCAGTGGAGCTGCTGGTAAAGTGCATGTTAGTCCGGCGTGCCCGCGGACCGCCCAGTCCCCGCCCAGGGTGGAACATCCGACGAACGTGCCGTACGCCGCTGCTCTCATCGTGCACACACTGGTTAAGGAATAACTGGTTGAGAATGTCACTACACACACATCACCTCTCATAATGAATCATCTAACATAATTTAAGGTTTGAGTCTGTTAATGTGTTGTGATTTGATTAACTTTTTTGCTCCACACTTTTTCCATCACTAAATCACTTTCACTGTTAAAACAGAGAGTTCACCCAAAAATTAAACTTCTGTTATTAATTACTCACCCTCATGTCACTCCAAACCCGGGAGGACCTTCGTTTATTCTCAGATTAAGATATTTTTGATACATCCCTGGAGCTCTCTGACCCTCCCATAGACAGCAAGGATCCTTACACGATTAAGGTTTAGAAACATAGCAATGACATAGTTCAAATAATCCATGTGACATCAGTGGTTCAACAGTAATTTTATGAAGCTACAAGAATACTTTTTGTGTGCAGAGAAAACAAACCCTATAGAGCCATTTTGGAGAGAATCCAATGAACGTAAACAACATATGCAACATATGTATACGGAAACATTGTTTACGTTCAGATCAAAGTGTAAACAACGTAAAATTATGGTTGAACCACTGATGTCACATGGATTATTTTAACAATGTCCTTGCTATGTTTCTGAGCCTTGATCTTGTTAGGATTCTTGCTTTCTACGGGTAGGTCAGAGAGCTCTTGGAATTCATCAAAAATATCTTCATTTGTGTTTGAAGATGAATGAAGGTCTTACAAGTTTGGAATGACATGAGGGTAATTAATGACAGAATTTGTATTTTTGGTTGAACTATGCCTTTAAGTAAAGTTTAAAACTGTTAATAAAACAATTCCTGGGCAGTAATACAAAAATGATGCAAAGTTATGCATTTTGTGTCATCAGGTGAACTTTTACTGACAAATATTATGGGTATCTTAGTGAAAGTAACACAGAGGAGTAAACATTGTACTACCAACATTACAATGTAAAGCAGGTTGAAAATAGAATACGGCAAATTAGTATATTAATTTAGAATAAACTAAACTTCATTTAGTCATTTACTTACACTAATGTCAATTCAAAGTGGTCTTTCCTTTCATGGAACACAAAAGCAGACATTCTACTAGGAGACCATACCAAAGACTATAGAATACCCAAGACGTGTCACTCGTATAGTTTTGAATGGGGAAAAATGCAACGATCAATATGGTCGCGCAATTGCAGGAAGCCCCGCCTTCTGAGCAAAAGAGCCAATTGCTAATCGGTAAAGTCAACGCGTCACAGCAGCTGCTGTTAGAAGTCCTGGTAGCAATAGAAACAGTCCCAGTCCTGTTCGGAGATGTGCGTTCAGGACTGTGCATGCTGATCTAGCCAGTAAAAAAAAGCTTTTTATAACTATTTGAGCAAAAGTAACAACATTTATGACACAGTTGTCAGATTTCACTGGTGATTTTCACTGGTGACGCAATGTATTTTGTTTAAAGCACTATATAAATAAAGGTGATTGATTGATTTCAAAAATAAAATTTAATCGTAAGCTTAGTGAACAGTTTTGGAGAATTTGATGTTTCCCCATTCAAAGTGATAGGAGTTGCACTTAAATGACCAAGAGGCATTTCAAAGATGGCCGCCGAGTAACATGACTTGCCTTGAAGAAACTTTGACTATACTGGCCACAATTGTTTATAGATTTATGATGAGCTGTGACTGAATTGTTCAAGATCAAATATGACACAAAGACACCACTGAAGTAATATAATAATGATTTAAAACTCAAATTTAAATTCACTGACAATCTTCAGTTCCAGTGAGCTTTCATACTCTGCAACAAGATCAAGAACTGAAGCTTGATGTGCGAATCACAGCCCAGTTTGTGAACAAATCATTCAGTAAGGTTTTGTAAAGATCTAATTCAAAATAATTCGATGAATCAGACATTGGAATTCTTTTGGAAGCTTTCCACATTCATTGCAATTGCACAGAAAAGAGCAACCATAACTACTCTTTGAAATATTTTTTGTAATACATAGAAGTAAAAACAAAGGTTTGGAGTGACATGAATAAATGGCAGAATTTTAGGTTCTGTGAGAAAAATCTTTATATTTCTTAAAGATGTACGGACACGAAACCTCAATAAACCTTTGTAAGGTTATCTCTGACGTGACTTGAACACATGGGCCTCAGTCATTATACATGAGCAGAACCAATGTGTGTAAACTGTTCTTACGTAAAGAATAAATTGAAGACTGAATGGAAGGGTTTTATGAAAGAAGTCCATTATACAAATACACATTAGGTTCAGATAAAAGGATATTAAATCTCTAGGTGCTCTGTGTTCAAGTGTGAGATGAGCAGCAAAGTCATCTGTCACATGATTGGGGTCGCCACCAGGCAAAGCTGCACAGATTGGGCAAATCTGTAACAGAGAATAGATATATATTAATAATGAATTAATGTAACCTCAGATTAGATGGACATGCTCATTCATGGTTGCATTATTTTCATTATTACAGCTTATCATTACTAGTCCAAATCCCACACCTAATTCAGTCTGAAACAAGTCTAAAGGGTGGATTCACACAGAGTGTAAAATGAACATAATGCATTGCTATGGAGTCCTCAAAAAAGTGGGTTAGGCACAAAAGGTTTGTTGTTATGCAGCATGGGCTTTATTAAAAAATAGATTATAGTAATAACACTGGAAAACCAAATCTTTGTGGTCATGTGTCTGTAACCAGCAGAACATGCAGACAAGGAGCTGCTGATATTCTTATAATTGAAAGACAAATATATTAATGTAGTAATATTACATTTTGCTCAGAAAAACTATGTTAAAAAATTAAAAATAAATAAAAATCTGACCTGACTGACTGTACATACAAATTCATTACGGTAATTGGTATCGAATCAAATTGAGATGAAAACTAAATCAAATCCTAAAATTTGTAGTACCCAGTTCCCAGCCCTACTGTACAGTAGTCATCATGGGATAAAATCATGTCATAATCAGACACAGAGAGACTCTGTGATGCACGATAAAAGGTTTCTTTACCAATTGCAACAGTTACACTGTGCAAACCAGGGATTCTATTTCTGAAATTGTTTCTATTATCTCACATACAGATTATGTGATTTTTGTCGTAAAATGATTTAATTTAAATTTAGTTTATTATTTTTTTTGTTTGTTTTTTTAATATCATTGAGCATGACTCAGATTATCTCTGAAAGAAAATAAAACTTTCTAAGTCAAAGCTGTGAACTCCATATAAAGACCATCAGTAAATACGTACAGTTAATTTTTAAATGGTTTAGTTTTTACTGATTCATATTTTCTAGTGCAAAACAGCAAACATGCTCCTTTTGTTTGATTTTGCTGCGTCTAGTGTTGTCACTGGAACCTAATCACATCCCATTTAGTTATGAGACTAATTAAACACACAATTTTAGCAAAGACAGCATGTGTACTCACCACCTCTGTAGAGGTCTCTGCATGCTCTGAGGTCACGTGCTCCTGTAGAGATGTTTCTGTGTAGCCCATTTTACCACAGTAAGGACAAGTAAATGACTGAGGCTGCTCTACTGAGAATGCCTCCCCCCCATAATACAAGTCTGCAGAGAGTTCAGATAAAAGTCAATCACAATCTCTTCATTTACCATCACCAGCATTACTAAGATCAGGGTTCAACTGTCAGGATGGTCTGTTCATATTCTGTAATGTTTTGAATGTTTTTAAGAAACATTTTCTCGTAAGGCTGTACGATATATAAAAAAAAAACTCACACTGCGATATTTAGTTTTTGTAATTGAAATACCGCTAGTTATATTTTATATAATATATATATATATATATATATATATATATATATATATATATATATTTTTTTTTTTTTTTTTTTTTTTTTTACTTATATATATTATTGATACAAAATATATTAAATAATATATTGTAATGCTGTAACTTCTGAAATATATATATATATATATATTTTTTTTTATTATTAATACTTATTAATTAATGATAGGTAACAATTGATAGCCTGAATGCACTGTAAATCGCTTTGGATAAAAGCATCTGCTAAATGCATAAATTAAAATAAATTACAAAATATATTAAATCATTTATTGTAAATGCTGTAACTTCTGAAAGGTATAAAATATTCTTACAATTAAATTAAATTTATTTTTAAAGATTATATAATTAAATGCACCACATAAATTCCAATACTAATATTTATGTTTTAATTTTTTAAACATTCAACCATCTAGCTTTTTTGTTTTTGTTGTTGCAAAGTATGCATACAAATAACAGAGCAGTTGAGCCATTTAAAAAATGAAGTGATAAAGAGTGAAAATGATGACATTATTGGCATCACAGCTTACCAAAGTCTACCCTGGTTAGTATGCACTGCATTGGGTGCTCCGTGGTGTGTCTAGTTGTTGTGGCTCCACTTTCGTAGCAAGATGCACAAAGGTCGTAGTCGTAGCAAATTAAACACTTGTATCGGCGCCCTCTGAAGTTCCCTTTTAAACATGCATCACAGCTCACACCTGTGGGAGAACACAGAGACATTTAACTCCGAACAACAGCAGAAGGCTCTATGAAGACCCCGATCGCATTGATCTCAGACAATGTTTGCCT
Source organism: Carassius gibelio (assembly GCF_023724105.1). NCBI lineage: Eukaryota > Metazoa > Chordata > Actinopteri > Cypriniformes > Cyprinidae > Carassius > Carassius gibelio. Next base: position 20,006,313 of record NC_068400.1, read on the forward strand.
GGTTAGTTTCTATCCATTCAAAAAAAAAATGTATCCAGTCCTTCTGCACATTGTAAAAAAGCAGATATTTACCATTAACTTCTGAGCAAAACTGATCCAGTGTTGTGATCAAAGTAACAGCTTTTTAGTGATTAGAAAGGGAGTGCTCTTTGTGTGCTTTCTAGGATATATGTAAATCATTCAGATTCAACATTTGCTTTTCAGCCATATACACGCTGAAATTGGGGAATGAAAATCCTCCATATTAATGCGGGATTCACACTCGAAAGAGCAATAGACGGGACAAAAAATGCACAATCTCTAATTTCTTAAGCACACTAATTATTTAACTGGCACCGGGCCTGGATAAAACTATGTTTGAGCAGATTTCATTATCTTTAGCTCATATTTAGGGGAACACATGGAGTTTTATGTGGCAGTGGGTTTTACTAGGCTATACTTGGATATAGTTGGAAAAATAGAAGAGAAAACCAGACCCCTGCTAAAAACATTGAAACATTTGAACAAATATTCTCATCAGGTGTGAACCTACTCCAATTCATTAGAGCCAAATTAAAAAAACATCTCTTTATATCAATCAACACAACACCCCAAAATGACTACAGAACTAGAACAAGCAAGAATGAATCTTTCTGTAACCAGAAGCAGATTTAAAACACTAAACTCTTAGATTAGAGTAGGCAAAGCCTGTTTAGTAAAGTTAAATGTAATACTGCAAGATTGCAAATAAAGGCTCCAGCACAACTTGCATACGTTTACTATGCACAGTGAGAGTTTGATAGCTCCACCCCCTTTTGGCTACTGATGTTTAAACAACTTCACAGAACAGTATAAACAACATGGGTCATTATATATTTTGTCAAATTATTAATATCTCTAACCTACTGTGTCTGCTCATTTTTTCAAACTATAGAAAGTGAATGGGTACAGTCAGCTGTTTGGTTAATAATATTCTTCAAAATTTTTATTGTCAAGCTGTTTTACATACACAACCCCGAAGAAATGCTTCTGATCAACTGAAGGTGAAGCCCAAACCCCAAATTATACAGGGCTTTTTTTTTTTAGAATGATTAGTCAATTATTATATTATGGGTAGCATGTGAATTAGGATGCATCGTCAAGTCTTATTTGCATCCAAAAGAATGAGACATAAGCAAAGCAGACAAAAGCTTCTGACAAACTGCTGCCATGCTGGGAGAATTAATCCCAGATTCAGATAATGAAATGTTTGCTTGTAAAATTGAATCAGATAGCCTCTTAGTTCCCAAGAGGAAATATGTAGCCTAAGAGATTTTCATTGTTCAGTACTGACCACACTGTTAGTCTGATATTGTGGTTTCACATATATCTGGGTTAGAAATGAGGTTTGGGGAGTTATAACTAGCATTTTCCTTTCTAACCTGCCAAATGACCTCTGCTGCCTTTTCACAGTAAAGTCCTGCAAACAAACCAAACTACAGATTCAAACTAAACCACAAGATGAAGATCTCCATTTGCTCCAACTGAAAAATGTGGAATTGGCTTTCTATGCATTTCAGTTTCCTTTTTTTCATTGACAACAAAGTAAAAAAAAATCGAATAACTTTAGATGTTCCCAACGTCTCTGACTCCAAGCTCCCCCATTGTCTACCACAATATCTGAAGGCCCGACACTACTAGTTTCTGTAAAATTAAACTTGAGGATTCCAAAAGTGTTTTTCAGGTTTTTAAACAATGAATTTACAAAAAGTATTTTAGAGCTTGGCATAACTGAATATATACATTTAGTGTAAGGGGTGGAATGGTACAACTTACTCGTGGTTCGGTTTGTATCACAGTTTTAGAGTCATTGTTTCAGTACGGTTCAGTATGTGCTATGTTTAGGAAAAATCAATACTGTTAAATACTAATTTTTTTAGGTAGGTCTAACATTAGTTTTTAGGTACAGAAATTGAATAAAGAAATCAAATGTAAAACAGCATTGCATATATGCTACGGAAATATGCTAGAGCTAGGCACGGCTCCAAACTACCTCTGATTGGCTGTTGGGTTCAAGAAATCAACAGATATGTCTGTGACTGGCTACACTGGTCAACACTGCTCAACGCTTTGAAACAGAAACTAATCTCCAAAGTGCAAATGCACTGGATAGTTTGCCAAATCTGCAACAAAATGCCATTATTACAGCTTTAACTGAGAGTGATATTGATTTTGTTGGAGGGTGCTTTGAAAAAAAAATTTAATAAATAGATTTCTCGATTGTAATGGATTCTAATTTTAATGAACCAATATCTATTCTTAAATCCCAGGCGATTAGGTTTTCAGTTGACCCGTACATATACTGTACCTCCCATCAAATAAATCACAATGGGGTAAAATTTGTGAGGTGTTACTTTTGATATGAAACAAAGTCTCAGATTTCAAATTATGTCCATTACTTTAGGAAATTCAAACAATAAATACCGTTTTGGCAGTCTTTAATGATGCATTATAGATCGCTGTAGACACCTCAGATCAAGTGAAGTGACAGTGCATGTGAACTGATCATCTCTTTCGCTTTACTAGTGTGTACTCGCCTGTGCATATTCAAAGGCATAGCAAAAGACTCGTTATAGTTTTATTTTTGTTCTGGAGTCTGATGATCCCTCGCTCTCTGCTGTCACACTGGAGCACACTTTCCACCAACTGGACGGGGTTGGAATTACAGTTATAATTTACAATAGATCACCCTCAGTGTAATCGGTCAAAGTGACAGATGGACTTCAGATTTATCTGTCACTGCTAAAAATAATCCATAAATTATGGAAAATGTTCAGTTAAAGCAACCTCTGGTGTGTTTGTATATATATGTGTGTAGAAAGATATATAGACACGATAGTTTTATGATTTTTAATTCAAATCTATAATTTACATATCTTTAAGATACAAAACATAAGATCTAGAATTCACTTAGAAGATAGTGGGAACTCTTCAAAATCCTAAGGGGGTGATAATGTTTATTTTGTCCTATTTCTTACTTTGGAAGTCTGCTAAGGTCTTTCTAGAATTCCCCTTCCATTACAAACTTTTTAAATTGAAATTGTTAGCCAAGAATCATTTTAATCCTGCGTTCTCGTAGTCATGGGTTGTCTAGATCCATCTCTCAAATTTGAAAAACCTTGTATATTTACAAGGTTAATAACAACAACAATAATTCTCCAAGTTGTCCATTAGTGGAAATGTTGCAAAGTTATTTGCAATTTTTGGAAACACAATAAGTCAATTTCTACTGAAACCTGTTTCCGCCACTGAATAAAACTTAAAACAGCTAGGACTAATTGTGACTTTTTCATCTCACATATACGAGATATAAAGTCTAATTCGGAGTGAAAATTAGATACAAATATCTTTTAACAAGGAAAGTAGGCTATAGACTGTTCAAATGATTTTCAACTTGCTTGAACAATTAAAAATATAAATTTACATTCCATTCAGTAGTAGAAGTCAAAATCACTGAATACATTGTTTAATTTACTGCATTTAAACATAAATAGGTCTATGAAGTATGATACTGCAGTACTCCGTTAAAAAATCTCAATGCTGAAAAACCATTTACAGTAACAAAATTTGGATTTGAAATCAAAACAATGGGTAAATGTAGTGTTTGTGCGTCTTCCGGACCACATGCTGACTGCATAAAAACAGCAAGCAGATCATTTGTGAAACAGGCATTAGAAATGCAAAGACAAAAACAGAAGTAAAACAGAAAGGTTTGTGGTCACCGTTCAACTCTTAACCCCTTTCCTTTAAACGCTAAAAGTATTTGGCATGTGAAAGTTTCTGTGACCGTACAAAGTATGAATATTTAATGAGCCAAGGATTGTGCATGAACAGACACCCAGTCTGTTGCCCTTTAACCTTACAGAACTGATTCACACTGTTAGCACGGTAAACTCTCTCAGGGAAGTTGTGCCTTCAAATGTAATCTCTTTAAAACATTACAGCTGTCATCAAAGCCACAAGTCTCTGGCCACTGCATCTCGAGGAAGCAGTGCTGGCGATTCACAGGCAAAAATAGTTTAACTTCTATAAACATGTCACACAATCCACTGGCTAGATGATTATGAAAAGTAGTTTTGAACATTCTTTGTCTGTTGTCTTGTTTTCTTTTAGACTAGTGTTCTAACTTCACTATAGTAGTAACACTGTACACTAATGCTCTTTTTTTAAATATTAGTTAACTAAACTAATGATGAAAAATACTAAAGTATTTATTAATCTCAGTTTATGTTCATTTCAACATTTTACTAATACCTTATTAAAATCAAAAGTTGTAGTTTTAATATTAATGGACCTGACTGAGCTAACAACATTAGCTAACAATGAAAAGTTTTATTTTTTTATTAACTAGCATTAACAAAGATTGCTAAATACCGTAACAAATGGATTGCTCATTGACTCAAAATTAGGCTGTGCAATTAAATCGCAATACATTTTTGATTTCGATTTTGGCCTACAATGATCATGAAAATACAATAATCGAGAGGAAAACGATTATTCTGCCAAATTCCACCTCTTTAGCGGTGCACTTTCACTCCACCATAAAAGCCCAATTTCACATGCAAACCAGTAAAATAATATAACATGACTTTGCAAAGTGGGACGTACTTGATTTAATTTGATTCAATTTATTAATGTTTTTAAAAGTGCAAAAAAGAACGTGCTGCTCCTCGGGAGACATGTAAAGTCATCTTGTAACTCAAGGTGCGTGCCTACACAGTCAGATACACACAAAAACGTCAGAATGGGTCACTTAGTGATAATTCACACAAACCTCCATCATTTATTTAATAAAAGTTAATGTGAATGAAATATAAATACGTGTGTAACAGTAAATTGGATCAGTAGAGACGGGTATCGTTTACCTTTTATCATTATTGATACTGATACTGCTTATCGATACCGATACTTATCGATACTGTTATCGATACTATTTGGTGCAAAAAATATGAAGTGAAAAGTTGCTGAAAATTAGAAAAAGTTATTACTGCTGAATTTCTTCATTCAAGAGCAGTGAGCAGTGACACTCTTTGAGTCTTAATTTATTAACATTAAATGAATAGTTCACCCAAGTGAAAATTGTGTCATCATTTACTCACTCTCAATTTGTTTTAAACCTGAAAAAGTTTCTTTCTTCTGTTGAACATGAAAGGTTATTTTGAAGAATGTGGCAAACTAAACAGTTGCTGGGTTTTTTTTCTACTATTAAAGTCAGAGGGGACTAGCAACTGTTTGGTTACCCGCAATCTTCTAAATATATTTAGTTTTCAGCACAAGAATAAATAAAAATTAATACTTAATTAATACAACATGACTGAGGAAATAATGACAATATACATTTTTGGGTGAATTGTCCCTTTAATGAAAAGCGGAAGAATGTTTAGTACGGTCCTTTTAAGAGGTGCAAGCATCTGTTTTTCTCTCAACGGTTTACTTTCACTTTAGACATTAACTGTATTTATATGTAAACCTTGTGTGTTTTTGACAGTATTAGTGCAATCAGATGATAACCAAGATAATTAAGTAATAAGGTTCGGGTGTATGAGCTTCGGGTGTATGAGCTCTGTATAAGATCTGAATAATATTAGAACAGCATGCAATGAAACCATTAACCACAAGGCTTTTAAGCACACAGAAATAACATACTTTTGTGACTGCATATAAGTCTTGTGAGTGTAACTCTACCAAATCATCATTTGATGTGAATGTGTCTCACAAGTTTCAGTTTGAGCTGGAGCCTCATGACATAATACAGCGCATTGAGGTAGATGTTGTGCTTTGTTAGTAAACGTTACATTATATTACTTGTGTTGCCCTCCTTTGTTCACTATTACTCTACTGCATAAATTTCACCGGACACTGTTGTCGCTTAGTTTTATATACTGTTATCGACCCAATTACGTACTGATTAAAAAAATACCAGTTCTAGGTACCCATCCCTACCAGAGTAACAGAGCAAAGGTAATGCCAAGAACCTGTCTGCGCTGTAGTGAGCACGTCTCCCGAGAGAATCAAAACAGGTGAGCTCGAGGGCCTTCCTTCATTCACTTACTTATTTCAGTTCTTACTCGGAGCAAAATGCAGCCTTTAACACTGGTGCCATGACCCAGATGAGGCAGTGTGATGAGCATTGGACAGGGAAGCTGCAGGATGTTTTAAATCAAATTTAGGACTTTTTAAGGACCTGCAAAAAACCCTGATTGGAATAAGCTAATGCATCCTAACACGTTTACCATTTACTATGCACTCCACACAACAAGACACCTGATTCATTGGGTACTCAGCCTCACGTACCACAAATCCAAATTTTGCTTTATGCAAAAGTGAGGTCGATCATATGACATCTCTTTACGCTTTCAATGAATCATTTATAAAACAACAGTTCCAAATTAACGTTCTGACTTTCCAAATTCAATTCTGTATCAATGTGTTAAAGGGGTCATATGATGCTTTTTTTTTAAGATCATTATTTTGTGTATTTGGTATAACAGAATGTTGTATGCTTTAATGTAGTAAAAAACAAACAAACAAACAAACAAACAAAAAAACAAATACTGTACATTATTGTAGGTCCTCTATATGCCCTGCCTCTCTCAAAAGCATAGTTTTCTGCAAAGTCCCTCCATCTGACAAGCGCGGTCTGCTCTGATTGGCCAACTGACCCAGTGCATTGTGATTGGCTGAATGCCACATGCACTCGTCGGAAATGTAATGCCCCCTTCCATAATCGCTAGCTTCATCTTTCAAAATGAATGTAAATAATGTCCTTAGTTTTACCATCAGTTCAAGCTCAAAAGTGAAACAGAGTCGCGTGACAGACACAGTGATGAAGCTCATGTGTTTGCAGTATACAAGCCACAGACGGTTTAGACAGCTGACAGTGACCCTGTCTCTCACTCTCTCTCTGTGCGCGCACACAAACTGGACGCGCAAAACTCTGCATTTGAACATTCAATAGCAAATACTTAAACTAATTACAAGACGTAAACGTACTTACAGTATCGGATTCATAAGAACCAGAAGTACTCCTCTCCTAGGTTCACAAAACAGTAGTCCATAAAATGTGTTGCTGTTAGGGCCGTGCAAAAAATCGAATGCGATTTTCATGCGCATCTCATCAGTAAAGACGCTCCTGTAATTAGAAGTATATCTCCAGCATGTGCGTTCAGATCAGGGTTGGCAGGTTTTCACAACAAATCCTGCCCTATTCCTCAAAAATAGACCAATCGTGTTTCCAGGAGGTTCCCTGATAAAAATTGCTACCCGGAGTTAAAATATAAGTTTTTTGGCAGGGTTGCCTTGGTAAAATTCGCATTTTAGGGGCTAAATATTACGTTATTGGTATGATCGCTTCGACCTGTAGACATGAAAAGCAACCACAGATTTGGCAACACTGATTGGCATTTACTACACAGCCATAATTCACTGACAATCTACTAAAAATGATTTTGAAAACGCAGGCGATTCTTTGTCGATTTTGAAAGTGATTCTATGTTAGTTGTCGGTGGACTGCGGCTGTGTAGTAACTGCCGCTCCACATGAACCAGTGTTGCCTAGTCTGCGGTTGTTTTTCATTTCCGTGGTTTGAAGCAACCCAATACCAATAACGTGATATTTAGCGCCTCAAATGTGAATTTTACCAAGGCAACCCTTCCAAACAATGTATATTTTAACCCCGGGAAGCAATTTTTATCTGGGAACCTCCAGGAAATGCTTTTGGGCTAGTTTTAGACTAGTTTTGAGAAGCAACTGGGCAGGATTTGTTGTGAAAACCTGGCAACCCTGATCTGAACGCATGTGCTGAAGGCACTAATGAGATGCGCATGAAAATCACATCTGATTTTTTCCACAGCCCTAGTTGCTGTTCTGTTCAAGATTCCTAAATCAATTTATTTTCGGGGGGCCAAATAAAGTGCTTTCACCTAGAAACACACAGCATCTCCCTGACATTGCTGCTTCAACACTAACTGCGGTTACTGAAACCACGCCTTCTTTCTTTGCATGAACATTTGGGCAGCAATTCGCAAATATTTCCACATCAAGACGTAGATATGTGGGGGCGTGTTTGAATAAGCCTTTTTAGGGGGGCGTGGCAGAGTCTTAACTTTGATAAAGAATATCTCTTTGGTTTTCAGACTTTAGTCTTTACAACTTCAGGGATCTTATCTATGCACAATCAGCTTGTTACACACCAAAGAGAAAGGAAAACTTGAAATCCCATCATATGTCCCTTAAGTTGATTTAGTTGCTCTAGCTGAATATAGTGCCAGCAGTGGGAGGGTTCAGTTCCCAGAAAATTCCTACACTGACAAAACTTGATAAAAGCAATCCATAGACAGCCCACACTAACTACTGTAATATAGCCTAGAAGAAAAACTGTGTACTCTCATATTAAATTTCATAATTTTGTGTAATATAAAAAGATATATATATACTATTATTTAATTGCTGTTTCTGTTATTATAAAAGTACCAAGGTTTTAATAAGGCCTGACATGACCCCAGACAGCATCTAGGGTTGTGGTTCTCAACCAAGGGTCAGGGGCCACTAGAGGGCCTCAGTAAACTTTCAAGAGGGGTTACTTAAACATATGAATAAATTATTATTGATATATTAACATTTTCTAACTTTAATATAAATTAAATGTCAAAGATCTAAAGTCAATTATCTAAATAAAAAAAAATAAAGAAATTCTACTCAACAAATACAGCTTTTATTGAAGAACAGAGTGCTTGAAACTTATGAAATCATGACATTTCAATAAATTGTTCTTAATTGAATGTATAAACACTCTCAGTTTGTTTACTAAAAAAAGTTTGAAAACAAGCAATTTTAATAATTGCAGCATAAATCATAGACATTTATAAGAGGCTTTAAAATATTGTTCTGGAGAGTGGGATGAACGGATCAAAACAATTGGGCTCGGGTATGAAGTGTGCAAATCTTGAATATTAATAATAATTATTAAGTGTTCCAGGCTGACAAAGGGACCAAAACATATGGTGCAAACATTTGATCAAATCAAGACAATTCTGGCTTATACAAAATCATACTTTCATGTAATGATATAGATTTATTTATTTTACTTTTGTGGACCTAAATCCTATATCCTAAAATTAATATTAACCATTATATTTGTGCTTTTGTGCTTTTAACTCCCTCTCCTCCATCATCTATGTGGATCATATAGATCTTTATTTTTAATAAAACCCAGAATTTCTCAGTTCTGAGCAAAAATGTATGTCTTTGTAAAATAATCACTACATAGAAGACAAACGTGTCAATTTTTTGCAGCTGGCATGTGAATAACCCAAGGGGAACTCCTTAAGTATGGACTTGTCTAGTCATATCTTAAATATCTACTGTATAAAATACCTTCAATCTGAGCAAACCTTAAGCATTAATTACAGAATCCAGATACGTCAGAATAATTCTGCCACTGAGCTTGAACCAAAGAGCTGAGCAGATGCCAAACTATCACCAATTCAGATATTATACCAATAATCATTTGAGGTGTTACACAGCACTAGGATCCTCTTAAAAGATACTCTCAAGCACCGTGTGCTGTTTGCAGAGAAACTAGACGCATATGTAAGCAGTCTTCATTCACAGGCAGGTGACAGTCGCCGTCTTGAAATCTAGTGAGCTGACAACCCAGACAGCATATTTGAGAATCACAGGCACATATGATGCACACATATGCTGTCTTAGATAGGCAGCTCACTATGATTTGAAAAAAAAAAGATTAAGCACTTAACAAATGTATAAAAGAATTATACCTTTAATAACTCACATTGAGTTACTAAGAATTCGGTTCAATTCAGACATAAATAATATAATTAATAATATGTCCTAGGATTAGTTTTGGACATGAACTTAGACATTCTTTGCAGTATCATTTATATTATGGTACATTTCTATAAAAAAGTAAGGTATTATTACCATTTAATATAATCACTATATACTACTATATAAACACAGGACTTTTGATGAGGGTAAAGATTCCCAAAACGTACTGTGGAAATACCATGGTAAAATTCAAAAACATAGATTCAATGGTACGATGTCCAAAAGATTATAATAAAACAGCGGTCATGACTTCATGACAACTATGACAGACTCAATCTGATATTTCATCGCAATGTCAGTGGTACGTTATTCATTTCTTAAGTATTACTATCTTATTAATTTTAAACTGACAGCCCTTACTGAGGTTCTGCCGACTTTTAAGTACACTTAAGTGCACCCAAAGTGACTTTTAACAGGACAAATGTTTCTAAAGCCACATGATCAAGTCCTGAAGTACTGAAATTCCGAATCTCTTCCTTGTATCCAAACGTGCTCGTTTGACTCACTACTGAATATCTTCTTCACAAAGCGAGCGAAATATAATCGAGTTTCCAGAAATAATTGAGTAAGATTGGTAAGCAATCAAAGTTATGGCTTCACTGACACCAGCTAATGCTAAACCCAGACGTGCAAGTCATTCACTTGTGCTGGCCTGAAACATGACATGACTCAAGACGGCTCACATACACACAGAGAGAGAGAGCTCCAGAGCGGTCAGACTGAGCTCCACCACCGCTAAAGCGCCTGAGTCCAGGACCTTGGTCGGCATTCTAGCAGAGAAGGGTAACTTAAAGCAGAAAGCTTTAAAAATAAGCGTCTTAAATCAGGCCCAACCGAAGCCCTGACCTCTCCACGGACTACCTGCGGGAACACACTAACCCTCCGTCCCGCGGCCGAGCGAGCCGCAGCAGGCCCGACCTAGCACACAGGCCCAGCTCAATATCACACCAAGCGGCTCCCAGAAAACGCCCTTTGCGCCACCGAGGCGGTGTAAGCACATAAAAGGTTGCACAATTCACGGCGGCCGCCATGATGAGTCTTTCCCAGTGCTTTTGAATTGAAAACATGGCAACGCCGCGGGTCAGCACTGGCCTACAATTCAAGGCAACGACGCAGCGATCGGCGGTTTTTTCGCACCTACCTTCATGTCGGGACATCCTACAGACAGTGACACAGCCCCTCCACGGGCTCCCTAAAGTCTATGAGTCGGAAAGGTGCCGCTAAAAACGAAATAAAAGTGGGACGCGGTCTTTCTTTCCTATTTTCTCTCTTGAAGATAGATCCGGGGCTTACTTCTCTCCGCTTCCCCCTCCCCGTCTGTCATCGAGCGCTAGTGTGTGTGCGAGACGGAGCGGACGCGGTCTGCCGGCAGGGGGCGCAGCACTCCTCTACTTCTTCTTCTGTGGTGTTTGAAGGGCGGTAAACTCGTGTAGCTCTTGAATGGGGGTTCTGACCGTTCTGACTGATAGCGTTGACATCGCCATCTACTGTAACTGTAACTATTTTTTACGATTCAAAATGCAGAAACAGTGGAGCCGAGCGTATGTGGAATTCATAAACGTGTGAATTCAAGAATACTAATAAAATATAAAACCAAATGGTTTTTATTTGAAGACAGTACAAGCAGTGCTCCAAAAGTTTGTTAGGTTTTAATAAAATAAATAATAATTAAAAAAAGCATTCGAACCGTGTGAGAATGTGAGAGGTTATCATTAAAAATGCCAGAAAATTAAAGTTAGTTCTGAGAAAAAGTCTAGAACGTTTGCTTACAGATGGGTTTGATATTTTATTGCAATGAATCTCAGAAAATTTTAGTCTCTTCAGGCTTAAACTTGCACTTAAATGTTAAATGGGCCCACTGTAGATTGAAACCACAATTTAGAAGAATTGTCTTCACAATTAATAAATCAATAAAAACTATTAAATAAAAACTAAACAAAAAAGTCTTCATTTATTAGCCTACTTATTTGGATTTTTATGAATATGCATAAATGTATATATTCATTTAAGTTTTTAACTAGAACAATTTATCATTTTAATCTGCATTTGCAAGAAATGTTGGTTAAAAACACTGGGAGTATTATATCAACCAGCTATATATATATATATATATATATATATATATATATATATATATATATATATATATATATATATATATATATATATATATATTAGCCTATATTTCATTAATTAATGTCACCCATTCAGAACTTACGCAGTGATCCAGAAACTTTTATTCTTTTTTGCATTCTTTATTTCTGATAGTAATATTCAGTGCTATCTTATTGGCATTTTGACTCCTTATAAGAAACAGGCAGATAAACAAAGTTGTCATATACAAAGTTACCATCAAATAGCCTCCAGTATCATTTTGTTAATTAGACAGCGAGTTTTATCTGTAAAATACAGAACATTAAAAAGACAATTGCAGCAGTTAAGATAACATTCCTACATGCAAAACATAACCCCCTTTATATCCACATTACATTCCTTACATGTGATTATCAGATTATCAAACAGCATTCCCTCATACCATACAATACATGCATGCTTTAAAGAATATTGAATAAGTTAAAAAATCTCCTCCATGTTCTTCCATGTGTGTTTAGATCACAGACTCATTAGTAAAGCGCTGAATTTTGAGATGAATTTAGATAAAAACCAAATTAGTTTTGAATTATTTTAAAGGAAAATTCTTAAATTATACGAGATTATAAAAAGTCTACTAAAATTAAGAACATTTTGGCACAAAGGAGTGTTTTTCATTGCAATTTGTGTGTGAGTGTGTGTGTGTGTGTCAGATAGGCCTAATAGCATGTTCTCAACACAGATTTAAATGAAAGTAAAGAAGAAATCGGCATATCCCTATTTAAACAAAGTACAATATGCTTATTGTCTAAGTTTAGGACACACTGTTTAGTAATATTTTAAAATGTTACATTTGAATGAATTATAAAAAATGGTATATGATAAGGCATTCTCAGTTGAAGCTTATGTAAAGGTTTAGTTCAGTGTCCACATCTTTCTCTACCAGTGACCGATATTATGTAAAAAAAAAAAAAAAAACCTTAACGAAGAAACAAATAAAACGATTTCAATAAAAAGCTGCACAAATGTGATTTATACATCTAAAAAGCAAAATATGTCCTTGAATGTACTATATGATAATTTGGCAATTATCTAAAAAAAGCATGATAATATAAATATTAACTGCCATAGACGTAATGATCATCTGAAGACATTTGGTTCTTCTCATTGCCATCCAATGATGTTCATTCACTGTACAAAATCCGAAGTTACGGACTTATCAAATGTTGGCATGGTATGGCAACTGGCTCACAATGTCACAATGTGGGACGTTTCTATAGACAAACAAGTCCGCATGCAGGAGAACCAAACAAAGCCCATCCGTTCCGTCCTTTATGAGGCCCACTTGCAAAAAGCAACGTTCCTTTGTTGAAGGGAAGAAGTCTTGAGTTCCAGTGAGGCTCAGTGAGGCTCTTCGTTCAGAATCTGAGGCTGTTCAGTGTCCGGCTGATCCTCTGCTGTCTTCTCTTTGATAGAGGACGGACTGCTGTCGGTTTTGTTGCCGTCTGGGTTGCCATGGCTTCCTGCGCTGCCCAATCGAGTTGAAGCTACCACCGCTTTGACCGCTGCCTGTGGAGACACAAACACAGGGGTGTCTATTAGAATTTCAGAACATTAATATTCAAGCATATTCAGCTGTTTTGATTATTATTTGCTGATAAAAACATCATGATATTCCACAAGTAATCCAAATGACTCCAGTACATCAATTAATGTCTTAAGAAGAAAAAGAGCTGCGTGTTTGTGAGAAATAAATCAATTTTAAAGGCGTTTTAACTTTTATGACTCCATAATCCATAATAATGTTTCCTCCAGTAAAAAAAAAAAAAAAAAAAAAGTAAATCCCCTGTTGTCCTTTCACATCAAAATCCACCAACATGTTTGTTTAAAACTGTTCTGGGCTGTTTTTGCTTGTATACAGTGCTTGATCTGTGTCTGTTTCTCTTCTGATACAAACACGCAGCTTTTAATTTCACAGGACATTAACTGATGGACTACAGTCATCTGGATTATGCATGGAGCTTTTGTCTCGTTGTCAGTATCAACTGTTGAGCAAGTTACAGCATATTATGCTTAATTTTTCTAAATCTGTTTCACTGAAGAAAGAAACTCATCTACATCTTGGATGTCCTGAGGGCGAGTAAACTTTTGGCAAAAGTTCATTTTTGGGTGAACTATTCCTTTATGGACACGTGTAAATTCTAAGCCACTAGAAGCATCAAACTTCCTCTGTGAATATGAATATGAAAATCCTCAATTTTGACATTTCTGAGGATATGTGAGTGGAACTTGCTTTTGCACTATGTTTGATAAAGCCTTTTTAATATGTTTCTATGTGGCTACTAAGGTACTCTGGCCCCAGTCAAATGTACATATTTCTATGATATTCTGGTCTTTTTGGTTTATGGTCTAAAGTCTATGGAACCTTTTTTTGCCAGGAGCAATGCTTTGAGGCTTTTATACATGTTTAAGTTCTGAACAAATGTAACAATGTCAACCCTATAAAGCCTGACATATGCATATACTCATATATTATGATAAAGGAGAATATGGAGCTCATGATTGTGCAGAGAAAAAAACACCTCAGTTTTATTCAGTGGGCCAAACTGAGAAAAAAATATAGTGCAGTTGCTAATATTTGTTAGTCCAAAAGGTAAGATGAAACTCTAAAAGCTAATAATGTAAATCAGTGAGATATTTATGATGTAGCAGACTACTAATATTAAATACAGATAAGTATTAGCTGTCACTCTCCCGTCAAAAATGATACTTAGTTTTATGACCAAAGCTCTGTAGTTCTTATTGTGGAGGGCAAAGCATGTAATTGCCCACTGCTCCGGGTGTGTGTTCACGTTGTGTGTGTGTTCACTGCTGTGTGTGAATGCCTGAGATGTGTTAAATGCAGAGCATGAATTCTGAGTATGGCTCACCATACTTGGTTGTATGACACGTCACTTTCAATTTAATGCAATGCAATACAGTAATGATTGAGAGATGTACAATTAAATGTTCCTCAGAAGCACATCATATTTGATCCTCACTTTTTAACATTCATTTTCAAAACACAATTGTATGAATAAACAAGAAATCTTAAGTGTTTATCTTGTCTTATAATTAATTAATTGACAAAAATTCACAACAAAATCACATGTACATGTAAATGCAGGACCAGAGTAACACACAGGGCTACTGGGCACAGGACCCAGACAATCATGTCATGCCTTAGAAATGTGGGTATCATAAAAAAAGTGTTATTTAGACAAAAACCTCAAACCTTGAGTTTTCTTCGAGCATTGAACTCCAGGAGTTTCTTCTGAGCCGTGTCCATATGAGTGAAGTTAACAGCCTTTCCTGTCACCCAGGGGTGCTGCAGCGCCTGCTGTGTCGACAGCCGTTTCTTTGGATCCTGGACAACCAGTTTCTTCACCTGTGAAGCCAAAAAAGATGAGTAACACTTTCAAGAGATTTGAAACCCAACATCAGCGTTACTGAACGAGCAAAATGACTGACAGGCAGAGATGTTTCTGACTGGCCAAATGTTCTTTCCTCCTTTTTTCCTTTTTCCATAAAGATGTGTTTTTGGTGATCACAAGTGGTCGGTGCTAAATACAGTCTGGGTTTTCTCATTATTAAAATAGTCTTTATTTGCATCTATGGTTCCATGAAGAATCTTTAACATCCATGGAACCTTCCCATTACCAATAAAGCCTGTTTGCTGAAAGGTTCTTTGTGGAACCCTAAAAGTCCCTAAAGAAGTCTAATATAGCAATATTCTCTTTGTAAGTAATAGTGATATTACTGTGGTTAAGGGGTGTTGTTAGGCACAATATGTAGCAGAAATGTATACATATATATGTGTGTGTGTGTTGTGTGTGTGTGCGCGTCTAAATAATTCTTCCGCAAAGTTATATAGATCATTAGCATAACTGTAGGCAGTTTACTGTTGCCAAGCAATGTAGCAGCTAGGTGTACTGAAATAGAACTGAACTGATGTGCTCTTACAGGTGAGTGTTTTTCATACAGTGGCGAACGCAGACCTCCAATTAGAACTTAACATTATAACTATTATAAAGTATAGAACAATATACTGTACAGCAGATATTAAAAGGACTTAAAAGACATCAAAATGTTCTTATGTATGTGTGTGTGTGTGTGTGTGTGTGTGTTCTGGTATATATGGTTTATGAGGATGTACATATATAGCGTCATGGTTACTACAACATAGACATGATGAGGACACTTCCTGTTATTTTGTCCTGCTTTTTTTGAAAATCTAAAAATGCAGAAATGTTTAGGGGTAAGGTAAGTGTAAGGGGATAGAAATTATAGTTTGTACAATATAAAACTATTATGCCAATGGAAATTCCCATAAACCAACTATGTAAGTGTGTGTGTGTTTGTGTGTGTGATATTTTTATACTTAGGGTATACTGAGGATTATTAGTGAATTGATATATATCAATATATATATTGAGATTTACTCACAAGGTCCTTGGCATTGAGAGACACATTGTCCCACCAGGGGGAGACAAATTCATATTCACAGTTCAGGATGCGTTTAAACATGTACTGGTCTCCTCTGTCATCAAAAAAGGGCTCAAAACCACATAACCTGTACATAGAATAGAAACAAAATACAGTGCTAGTTTTAAACATCAGCTTCACCTCTACAAAGTGGCATTGAACTACAGTTTTAGAGAATTATTTTCTATTTGAATATATTTTAAAATGCAATTTATTTCTGTGATATCAGAGCTGAATTTTTAGTACACGTTACTTCATTCTTTAATGTTGCATAATCCTTTAGATTTCATTCTAATATGCTGATTATTATCATCTATTTTTTTTTTGTGAATAATTACTTAAATTCCAGTCAGCTTAAATGGATTAAATGGGTTTAAAACAACATTTACTGATGATAGATTTTTTGAAAAGAGTTTTAGTTTTGTTTTCTGTCAAACGTTATTAGACTTTATGTTTTATAAAAGATACTACATCCCATTCCTGGAATTACACCCAGAAGTTCAAAACGTGCTTCACGCTTTTCACCAGCGAGGCTGATCTGAGACAAAACCAGCGATTGATACAACAGAGAGACTGAATGACTAAGCACAGCATTCTTGTGAAAGAATAACTTTAAACAAGTACATCGTGTCACTCACAAAATGTACGTGATAACTCCCACAGACCACATGTCAACCTCAGGGCCATAAGCACATCCCCGCAAAATCTCAGGAGCTGAGGGAGAGAAAGACAGAACATCAGAAGAAAAGAATAAAGGGGGAGGCGACGCTCTGCTGCACTAATGCAGTAAAAAGACTTGTGCAACTGATGGCCACAGATGGTGCTCTGTTAAAAAATAAAAAAAAAACTCCTCTTAAATAAACTCACCACAATAGCCTGGAGTCCCACACACAGTCTTCATTGTTACCTGATCGTCTACAATTTTGGACAAACCAAAATCCGCTGTAAAGATAAATCATGTCAAGGAAAATCAGATTTTACATTTTCTGAAATGGCTCTTGCAAAAGCAAACCTTGCTAAGAACAGAGTGGAGCATCGCTAAGCAGCTGATGGGGCGTTCTGGATGGTTGCCAGGGGTTTGCTCAAGTCTATGATATTCTGGTCCCCAGATTCAACTCTAGTCCCTTTTTCAATGGAAGTCTATGAGGTGACTCTCATGACGTGTGGAGAGCAGTTCATATTTTACAGCAAAAAAAATACAAATAAATGCCATACATAATCAGAGCTTATCCTTCCTTTAAAGTTGAAAGTGAATGATTCTCTACATCTACAACAGGATCAGGTTGCTTGTTAACAGGTTAATTCACAAACAAGAGAAGATTAGCTAAACTGCTGTTCCCCTATCAGGCCGATGAAAATCCAGGCTTACCTATTTTGAGCGGAGCATCTGGCGCTGAGGTGGCGTACAGCAGGTTCTCAGGTTTCAGGTCTCTGTGCACTACACCATTCTCATGCAGGTACTGCAACCAGACATATAGACACAGGCGGTTGCCTCTCATTAATCAGAGGTGAACACAGACATGTGTGACTGTAGAATATAGCGACACTAATTAACGTGTTGCTGTCCCCATTATGTGGTTATAATATTTATAAGGCTGGAAATAATATTTGTAAGGCTGGAATACAGAGACCCATGTGCAGCTCAAGTTGCTCTGACCCTTAAAACTGAAAGGACGTGGACTCCAGCGGCAGTAGTACAACAGGCCAAGACATCTCTGAGGCATCGAAACATTGTTGGTCATGTACAACAAGGGAGAGGACCTCTCTGGCATGAGGCAACCCCATTTCAGTGTCAAAAAATTGGTGGCTGAAGAGGTGTGCCAGCAGGAGCAAGCAACGAGATGTGCAAAAGAAATCTCACAGGTAAAGCAAGGGCAGTGGATGAGATGGGAAGGAGCTGTGGGGCATGGAAGCATTCCAAATCAGCTTCCTTTTACAAGCAACTTATGTCTTGCCTTCACTAGTGAACCTTAACCAATGGTTCGGAGAAGCTCCTATGAGATGCCCCCCTTTACTCATCTTCAGCGAACCTGAAACACATCCTGGTTGGCTGTAAGGTAAGCCTGATGCACAGCAGGTATACAGTACCTGGAGGCACAACCAGGTGCTGAAGTTTCTTGCTGTGAGTCTGGAGAACAGGCGGATATCCATCAACTTCCTCCCTCTTCTTTTAGACCATGGTGCAAAGAGACAGGAGTTTGTGGCACAAGGGGCAAGTGGGGGTCAAGGTGAAGACCCAAAACACTGACCAGCTGAGAGGAGCTTGTGATCGGAAGCTCTCTGTCGACTTAAACCAAAGGCTCTGCTTCCCGGCTGAAATTGCAGTTACCAACTGTGCTGGAGATGCAGATGCGGTGGAGGAGGCCTATGGATGTGTAGTGGGCTGATATCATCGAAACAACCTGATGACCTCAATGAAGCTGAGACCTCTTTCCCTCTATGCCCTCTTCCCTCTACTCCTGGTGCTACCACTCAAGATGCTCTTTGTTTCCAACTGATCTCAGCATGGCCGCGGGAAGTGGGGGTGCTGGGGGTGCTGCAGCACCCCCTAGTGACGAGAGGGAGATAAAAAAAATGTGGGCCTATTAAACTATTTTGCACAATTTATAAATTCCTTATGAATATTTTAGAAAATGATTTTGACACACGCAGTCTATTACGTATATTTTGGATTTTAATTTCATATTTTGAGGCCTAATCAACACAGGTTCGGAAGCTACGTTGTCAACGTCAGGCAGGCAGGTTTGGTCGCCGAGTAACGACGTTTCCCGCTCGTTCCACGCAGAATACATTCATCTTTATTTAATACAGCGCACCTCGACATTTGAAAACCTGTAACCAGGGCACCCCGCCTGCATGTAGCTCAGGTAAGAGCATTGTGCTGCCACGCTTGTAACATTTATTTTTTTGGCAACAAGTGTGGGATCCGCTTTGACTAGCCAAGCATTTGTAAGTAGTATACTATAGTATTTTTGGAAAGTGGTGGGGATGGAGAGTATTATTTCGTTCGTGTGTTCTTTGCGTAATGGTTGTGGAGAACTGTTAAATAACGTTTAAATAGTTGGAGATTATTTCCTTGTGGTTTGTGTAAAAAGGTTGGAGATGGAGACAGAAAGCTTTATACTGTGCGTGTGTTTTTTGCGTAATGGATGTGGAGAACTGTTCAATAAACAAATTGCTTAAATAGTCAGAGTAATATTAATTGTTGTAATATTATTTGTTGTATCTAAATAAGTTGCATGTATGTATAGGCTATCTGAAATTGTAATGAAAGTAATTATTTCGTTTTCTTTCTATTATTAAACTATTATTTCTGATTCTGCTTCTGCTTCAGATTAATAAGGCATTGCGCATATCTGAGAACTGATGTCTGTGTGTTTCAGACCCTGTGCACTGAAGTGTATATGACAATAAAGTAGTAAATCTCAATGTATTTATTTTTTAAATGTATTTTAAATAGGCCTATAGGTTTTTTGTCAAAAAAATAAAATAAAATTCACAGCACCCCCTGTTCAAAATTACTTCCCGCGGCCCTGGATCTCAGGCAGGTGTAACAGTATATTACTACCTAGTCATGAAATGTGACAAAATAGTTTTCAAATTCATATGGTAATCTCTTCTATGGTCAGTGAACAGATTAATCTGGGCCTGATAATGAGCAAAATTAAAGTAATGACCAATCTGCACTGAATAGATTTCATAGGCCAATTCGTTTTACAATGCTTACCAGGCAGCACTGTATTGATATTCCTCAAACAATGTTCTTATAACTTTGATGTGTTTATTGTATTGATTACGTTATTTGTCCTGTTTTTGAACAGTATTTGTTTTACTGTTCATTGTAAAGTGCTGTTGTTGTTGATTGTATGCTGCAGAATACAAATCCTCTAAAATTGTACAATTAGTTATACTGATGACTATGCAGAAAAACACTTACAGTAATAAGGCATAGTAAGTCACTTTACTTAATACTTATGAGTGGCTCTGATGTGGAATTACAATAATGCAAATCCTGAAAGCCAAAACCTGCACTTTTCCTAAAATGTTATTTTTTATTTCATTTCATTTCATTTCATTTTTGCTGCCTTGCAAGCACTGCTATTTACTTGTCAATTGTTTAGTTACCCACATTATTCAAAGTGCAGAAGAAAGAATCTCAAACAGGTTTAGAACAACATGAGAAAATGATGACTGAATTTTCTTTTTTTTTGGGTGAACTATCCCTTTCAGCACGGTTTGAGAATATTTCCCCAAAACTTTTGGCATGATTATTGTGGGTGATTGTCAAAGTCTTGCATTTCAGTAAAGGATTCTGAGTATTGTTTAGCACTATTAAACTGCTAGAGATTTCTGGGTTGTTGTTATGTATGAGAGGTCATTACATATGCATAAAATAAATGTACCAGTTACACCAAAGTGTTAGGACTTTGCTCAGATAGCTATTCCTCAGTATGAGCAATGCTAAAAGTGATGCCTGCCTTAGAAAACACCACTAATTAGACCAACGTCCACCGTTCACAACAGATCTGTATTTATAATCAGTCCAAAGCACTTGCCAGTGCCTTGGTAAGTGTTACCACGGAAACGTATTAAACAAGAGTAGCATAGGCCATAAGTCTGCCTGGTTACAGAGAAATAGCGTGTGGTCATCATCTAACATGTGCAACAGAGGGAAGTGATGAACGTGATAGAGAACCAATTGTGAGGAAGGTTTTAATACATATATCAGCCAGTTCTGTTTGCTAAAGCAAGTTTCACGATTACTATTGGACATACTTAATTGTTAAAAAAAATTTGACCTGACCAGTAAGCAAACTCCTTGTAACTATACAGAACAAGCAAGCAACTGTATAGCTATATATGTGCTATTAGGTACAACAGTCTGATTTCATTCATTTTCCTCACAGTGAAATATAAACCACTGAAACACAACTACTGTAAGCTATAAGGTTGTAAATATACACTATATGCTTTTGTTTAATCCATCATCCAACAATATTTCAACTTTGTTTGCTGTTTAACAGCCGAACAGCTGAAAGACTACATTACCCATGATTCTGCAGAGATTCTCCACCAATCAGAAAAACAAACAAACCACTCCTTAAGCTTACCCACTCTCCTGAAGCAGTGCAAATGACATGATAATTTGAAACTTTCAGTTCTATATATTGTTACTTTTTTATAAGAAACTAATTATCTCTCTTTTTTTCAGGAATTTCTAACAATAAATGCATTTTTGATTCCCTTTTTAATTTGCCGTGACAGATCACTGTAGGTGCCTCAGTTCAAACGGCAGCACAGAACGTGAGTGAACGCCATCATCCCTTCCTCTTTACTACTAGTTATAACATGAAATAAACATGAATGAACATCTCATGTCTCATGTTATCGCTCAATCAGTGTTTCAAGATTTATATTTACCTTAGGCAAGTCATTATTTGTGTCTCTAGCCTGTTTGTTCAGAGGAGAAATTAAGTTTAGAGAAGAGCATTTCGCTAAATATTAGTTTATATATTTGTTATATTTTACTTAAAGTGTTAGTGATGTCTAAATTTTATGTATGTTTAAAGTCATGAAAACAGGCTATGACAGCCACTGTGTAAATTATTATATTTCAAGAATGAATATAAATTTTATAGTATAAATAGATTTAGGTAATGCAAAAAACTGCCTTATGTGCAATTTATGTTTGCATACATTTTTTTTTTTTTTTTGTTTTTACTTGAGTGTTAATTATTATTCTGCTTCCCCTCATTAAAGTTAAGCACAAAGTCTTTAAACTTTGGCATCTTGGTTATTCTTTCTTATTGTTTCTTTCCATAAAAAAGTAACTTTTCTCATGGATTAGTTGCTTGGAGTAAGGCAATATTGTGATGTATTAATTTTAAAAGTAACTTTCCCCAACACTGCCAGAACATTCTAGCAACTACACATCAACACCTTGCCACTTTTTTCAATATTATTGCAGTTAATATTACACTCATTCTTCGTCTTTTTTATTTTTTGGGTTGAAAGTCTAATTTGTTTATCATTATTTGGAGTATTTACTTTGGTTTGCAATTAAGCATGCTTAGCTAAAGCTATCAAAAGGCCTATTATAGTCTCAAACAACATCTGTCATCACTAAATATGGATTGTCAGGTTCAAATGTCCTCCCATATGTCATTCACATGGGAAAAATCCAAATTTATACTGACAAATACTTCTCTTAACTGTCAAACTAGTATGCACGACTGCCCATATAAAGGCAGAGTCACCATAGTCCCTAGTGTAAAAGCATTCCAACTGGTTTGTTTGCAGTAGAGCCGCAGAATGATTCCTCAGAGGATGAGCAGTACAGTGTGCCAGCTTCCCAACACCAATTATTATGGTGACATGAAGGAGTGTTATCTTTTACTGGAGTCCGGAGGGAATACTTCCATCCTGTTCAAAACTCAGTGGAGCTGACACACATAAAGTACATCATCTCTCTCCTTCTCTTCCTCCTCTCATCTGACAAGAGCAGGAGGTCTGTAGCTCGCCACTGCTGCCATCTGTGTCCCCACGCCATGAAGATTATTTTAGCAACTAGCCTCATTATGTAGGTCCACACAGTTAAAGGTGAAGTGTTTCATTTCTGTGCCACTAGTGGCTCCAAATGGAATTGCAGAATTATTGATTTTCAAAGTTTACGCTTCTGGCTTTGTAAAGCCTGTTTCACATTGTACCGACAGACGCCGACCAATGGCTACAGAAAAGTTGAAATGTGTTACCCCTGTTGGCGCCTGTTACTGTTAGTCATTGCTTGTTTTCGCAGACTGGAGTTTGTCGGGTTGTGGAATGTGTGAGAAGTGAGGTACTGTAATCTGGTGAATGTTGGTGTTGGCTGCCGTCTGTCACTGAAGTGTGAATAAGCTTTAACTTGTTTCAAATAACAGTTTTGCCCAAGATGATTGTCTCATTTCTGCGTGAATCTCATAAGAGTTTTGTTTAGGATGGTTGCTTTCTAGACACAACGGCTGGCCGGGATAGATACAAACTACTTTAATGTTTTGATAGCACCATAGTGTTTGCTCTTTTCAGGGGAACCTAAAATGGCTTACTTATAGTTAAATCTTAATGGTTTGAAAAATGACAATCACCATAAAGTGGTTTCAAGCTCATGTTACTATCTTTCATTCACAGAACAAAAAAAAGCGACATCTAGCAGAATATTTTCCAAGTAGTGGAAGTGGATGTGAACCAACCACATTGTCCTAGATTACTTCTTTTGTCTGATGCAAAATAAGGTATTATGGACGTCGTTGAGAGTGACATGGGGTTGAGTAAATGATGGCAGAACTTACATTTTATGGTGGATTAGCCCTTTAAGACGGGGAAAAATGGATGAGAATATTAAAAGGTTTTATAAGGCTATTATTATTTTAACATGTACAGTAGATACCTATCTGGCATAAGGAGGGCCATGTGACAGTTAAAAGATTTACGAGGAATAGGGGTTTCCTCTTGAAGTCTGGGTCATACTTTGCTTAAAATAAATATCTCATTATAAAAAAAAAAAAAAAAAAATTGTACATAATCAAAATGCTCTCATCATGAGCAGAAAACAAATTTATCTAGAAATTACAAAGTTCTAGTCATTTTTTCTTGCCATAAATACGTTTTATAACATTGTTTATGAAATGCTCCTAACATCCTGATTAATAATGTAGATGGAAATGTGTTGTCAAAACAGTTTATTTTCAACTTTTTCTCTATTTCTTAATTTCTTGTAATTCCAACTTTATATCTTACAGTTTAAAGTTAACATTTCGTAATTGACATTTCTCTCACAATTCAGAATTTTTTTCCAGAATACTTGTATACTTTCCAGAACTCGTAACTGATATTTAAAAAAAAAAGTTTTTTATTATTATAAACTCACAATTCTGAGAGAATATTTGGAATTGCAAATATAAACTCACAATTTTGAGAAAACAGTCTGAAAAGCAAGATATAAACTTAAATTTGTGACTTGTGTTTTGAACGTAAAATTCTGACAAAAAGTCTTTAAAAAAGTCAAAAGTAAACTTAGACTTGTCAGAAATAAAGTAAAAATTCTAAGATAAACATTTAATTTTTTTCATATGTGGCAGAAACAGGCTTCTATATTCAGTTATTTACAAAATGTCCATTACTAATTCAAAATTACATGACAAAACTTGTAGTTAGTAACTTAATCCATTACATTACACATTTTAAGTAATATAATAGACTATTTTTGATTACTTTTAGATTACTTTGGACCTAAATTGATTTAAATAAGATGATCTTCTACCATATTAATATAAAAACACAAAGAGTAAGAAAATATATTCCATTTATTGTTATTAACATTGTTATGAACATTAATGCCAAGGTTTCCCAAACTGGGAAAGAACTGCAGGGGTTCGTGTATTTAATGAAAAGATAATAATTAATTAAATCATAAAAATGTGAAACAAATATATATATATATATATATATATATATATATATATATATATATATATATATATATATATATATATATATATATATATAAATATATATATATATATATATATATATATAAATATATATATATATATATATATATATATATATATATATATATTTTTTTTTTTTTTAAATAACATAAATTAAAATAAAACAATTTATATTTGTTTACCTGCATGTCACGCGAAAACTGACCAAGGAGTACTTTTAAGTAAATATATTAGCTAATAGAGGTTCAGATAACAAAAAAAGTTTGGGAATTAATGCATTAAATGTAAGTATTCCTTACTTACATGTAATGCATTAATTCCCATACTTTTTTTTACAACTTTTATTACAATGAATTTGTGCATTTTAATGGGTTTGAAAGACTTTGAAATATTATGGTAATACTTAAAGAGCCAGTAAGATGAAAATTCTAAGCTTCCTATCACTGTTTATAAGTCCTGTACAATAGGTTTAAATCCATCCAAGGTTAAAAAACATTGTCATTTTGTCAAAATATCATTTTAAAATTATCTCAATTCTCAGAGATCCCCAAACGGTTCGCGCGAAGCTGTTCAAAAGATTCAGTTTCCTTAACCCCTTAACTGTCACTCATATATTTGAACATTGACTTTGTAGTGCACGATCCAAACTTAAATTTGTATTATTCATGAATGAAAACATTTTGTAACATGATATTGATGTACCATTTACATGGTAATGCAATGTCTGATTTTAAAATTAGTTTTAAAGGATGAATTTTGAGATTTTAAGTTTTCAGTTGATATATAATTTCTCATGATTTCTAAAATGTGATAGAGAAAAAGGTAACAAAGTCGTCTTGTTTTTACAAACAGTAAAATAAAAAACTTGAACAGTTTCGCTGCTTTTTCTTCTGTGTGGGTGTATTCAAGCCGCGCGCTTCAGTTTTAAATCTGAATAGCGTGTTCAGCGCGGGGGCGTGGTTACATTAGATATGACGAAGGGAGACATGAAAAACAGACATCGCATTGTTTTCATATGGATTACTTTATCACAGAATATCTGTTTTCACTTGTCACAGCACTTGTTTAGTTTTAAAGTAGACATGTCAAGCTTTCTATAGATATCTCTCTCATGTCTCTTCGTTGAGTATTCACGGAGTTACACTTCATTTTAATGACGTGTTTGTACATGACGATCAGCGCAGATAAAGGCTGCAGACAGCACACATACTGATAAGACGCTCGGGAGAAAACAAACACATAACTTCATAATCATACTTCGCGTTGTGATTCGGAGATGCTCGTTGTTCTAAATAAAGTTGGTAATGAACCATCTTTTATGGCCAAACGCTTTGAAAATCCTGCTGTACTCACCGAGATTAGAAAAGCAGTCATCAGTGAAATGTTGTGAACACAACAAAAGGGATTTGTTGTACTGCTCTGGTATTGTGGTAAAAATGAATTTTAGCCATTGATTCTTCTGATATTCATTCTTTGGCAGTGAAAATAAAACAAACTTGCCTTTACAATTAAAAACACACTGTCTCCTCGACATCACACCAACCAGAGCGTCTGTGTGGGGGGGTGGGGCAGGGGTTCGTTTCTCCCAAGACGGTAGGCGGAGATTATTATGCAAAGTGTTCCTAGTGACGTACATAGAGATGGGCAAAAGATTTGAAATCTATAACGACTCGTTTCAGCGACTCCTTACTTTAGAAGCCAATAACTTTATAAATCGTGTACTTTTTGGTTTAATTACTTTGCACATTGTTTACACAGATGGACAGCTACATCATACACTGTAATACAGGTAATTTTTTATTTCCCATCTGTATGGCTCTTTAAAGGATTAGTTCACTTTCAAATTAAAATTTCTTGATAATTTACTCACCCCCATGACATCCAAGATGTTTACCCTTTTCTTTCTTGAGTCAAAAAGAAATTAAGGTTTTTGATGAAAACATTCAAGGATTATTCTCCTTATAGTGGACTTCAATGGCTACCAAATGGTTGAAGGTCAAAATTACAGTTTCAGTGCAGCTTCAAAGGGCTCTACACGATACCAGATGAGGAATTAGGGTCTTATGTCGAAACAATCTGTTATTTTCAAAAAAAAATTATATGCTTTATAAACAGAAATGCGTGCCTTGCACTGCTCTGCGATGCGCAATCATGACTTCACATAATTCACATTTACGTTGAAAAGATCACGCTTGACGTTGGCGGAAGTACCAACTCAAATGTTTACAAATGTGGAGAAGGAGGACCATTCAGAAGTTGTTGCACGTTTAATGACACCTATTAAATGTTTTTGTAAACGGCATTTCACTTAGTCTTTGCAGGTTTGACTTTTTAAACACTGAGTCAGTACTTCCGCCTACATTACCGTTATTATTTATAATTACGCATTACGATAAGTCATTGCCACGCATTGCAGAGCTGTGCAAGGCGAGCATTTCTGTTTATAAAGCAACTAATCCTTTTAAATGACCTACTGAGTGACAGTTTAAATAAAAATTAATGTGTTCATCAGTATTTGAAGCATTGTTGAAACACTGTCATGACATGACAAATCAAATTAACATGAGCTTTTGGCATATAAGAATTCTTTATACCATTAAAACATTCTGAAAGTTTCATAGCTTAAAATGTACTCCTCATTATAAAAAACAAACCATTTATTTATTTTTTTATCTGAGGTGTAAGATGATGTCACTTGGCACAAACATTTGCATAATCACTGCCATCAACGAATCATCATGTCACCATAGGCCCCGCCCACTGCAATTTAGTCGCTTATTGGCTTGACACTTAATTACGCTGAATGTGAATGTTGCATTGCGTAAAAAATTAATATAAATTACAATCACTGCCACTATCTTGTCTACACTGGATACAGTTTACAGAAGTGTGTTCGCTTTCTGACAAAATCCACAGGCTTGAGTCTGACGTCAAAAGGACAAATTGAGTGAAATAATGTTCGCTTTGAGACGTTATGTTTAAACAGCTCATTCACATCTTAAGGGTAAGGAAGAAGTGGATAGTTTATTTTTAATGGAACCTGGATCGAGTCAGAGGATCGATCAGAACATTTTGTTTTGTAAACGAGGCACACTATCATGGAGAGTTCACAAAGAAACATTTGCTGAAAGATGACACTGTAATATATCTGACCATAGCTGCATCACTAGCGTTGATACTGTTTCCTATGCAATGATGTGCAATGAGCCAAATCACAACAGTGGCTCATTCCTGACAAGACTTAAAGGACACACCCCTTAAAATAGATCGTTTGGGAGAGAGGGTGTTAGAATGAGGGTTCTACATATATATTATTTTTTTTTTGTGCAAATTTTTTACTGACATTAGGCCTATAAGTAAACCTCAAGGAATATAATAATAATAATAATAATAATAATAATAATAATAATAATAATAATAATAATAATAAACGTCATAACCCCTTTAATACTGAAATGATTTTTGTAAACCCAGTGGTCAAATGCTGTCGCCACCTGACTAGTGACTGGTCTTTTTGTGAATAGTGTATAAGCGGTATACTGTTTTAGAAAGGAACATTTGAAGGATGAAAAAGAGGAATTAGGGCGAATCAATCAATCATGAATAATTTATTGCTATTGTGTGAATAATATGTAATCATGTAATCAATAAAAAGTAACTAGTCTGATTACAAGTATTTAAAAATGTAATTTAGTCTAATTACAACTACATTTTTGGAATCTGATTACATAATCCAGATTACATTACACTCTGTCTATAATATAAAGTGTGTGCTGTCTACAATGATTTGAAGTAGTAAGTGAAACCGTGTACAATATTCCACAAAAACCATTTCAAACAGTATCACTGTATGTTACATGCTGGCTCTTGACAAGGTAGTATCAACTTAGTGGCATCAACTAGTTTTAAACCTTAGCAGCAAAGATTCTCAATTCCAGCAATAAAAAATGCATCACCTTTGAGAGCTCCGGTCTTCAAAAGGAAAACTGCAAAGATATTGTAAAGTCCCAAGCCACTGAGGACGTCCCAGCCGATCAGACTGGCAGAAATCTACAAAACACAGATCCAGAGGGATGCCACACAGCCAGCTGTCTTTGATGTGACAGACACATATTCTGCTGTAGTGAGGGACACTATGAAACTCTTGACACAATAACACGGTAAAAAACGCTCCCTGAAAAGGTGGGCCACTTCAAAAGGGACTCGCAGCATTCATGTTTCTGTTCCTCTGCTCTGTTTTGTGCCCCGGTGGGAGCTGGAGAGCTGCTCTTCCCTTTTTGCAGCCCACCAACTGAATCCAGCCCATGAGAAATTTGGCCACTTTCTTACTATCTCCTTGGCAACCGCCATCTTTGATGAAATGAGATCCAGTGTGGTGGGGAACACACTTTAAACGAAAATGCTTTTCAAATACATTCACACAGATGAAGAACAGGCCTACTTTCTAATTCAGGCAGCTATATCACTAAGGCACATGGATTCATGAAGGATATAAACAGAAGTGTACAGAAGATGATAAAAATAAGCCTCATTATACATGAACTAATGAACAAAACACAAGTAAGGGAGGGAAGGAGAGAGGGAGAGCAGGACAGAAAGGGATATAGTAGAATGGCTCGTCCATTCTAGCAGGAAAAAACAATAACTGATCTCCTGTGGTCTTCATATGCAATCTAGATCCACTTATGATGACTTCATACTGGAAACAGGACTCTCTTAATGGTTTGATAATAATAATGCTTTCACTGGTAATGGTTTCACTGATGATATAATACAGGCATATAAGGTCGATGGACACAAATGTTAAATGCTGAAATAAATTTGCATGATATATACAGGATCACTGGTTGCTAGGGTTTTCAGAGTAGTTGCTAAGGGAAATTTCAAAAGTTTAATAATGCATTCGTTCTCTTAAGATCGGTTCACACTTGAAATTAATAGTTGACCCATGGTTTTTCTAAATTAAATCCTATCATATCTTGCTTCACGGTTCACACTGCTCCAAATGTTGGGTATTCATTAACTGATGTTTCACACTGTACACTGTTCCGAAACACTGGGTTAACATTCTTATTTGCATATTTGCAGTGTCAGTGTCATTGATTGGCGAATGCAGCGTGAGATTAGTTTACATTGTGTATCCTCATATTATATATTCCAGACAGTAAAGATTTCTCTACGTGGACTATAAAGGTAAGAATAAAACAGTCATGATGGTTATTCATGGCTCTTTTTGGTTAAAAATGTTTTTTGTTGGTGATCAGTGTCATCTGTCACTTGGAGCAAGCTAGCCAAATTATCCAGACACCAACAAGGACAGGTTGCATGGCATGCTCTGATTTCAAAAACTTTAAAAGCTGCACTAACGAAAATACAAAAAACTGTAATAAGAATAAGCACAGTTTGAAATAAAAACATACTGAAATCCTCTTGGTATGTTTATTCAGTTATTGGTTGTGCATTTCTCATGTTCCGAAGCGTATAATACAACATTTGTTAGTTTCATGTGTTCAGCTGGTAAATCACACCTCTGCTGTTGTTTATGCTTCTACAAAACAGTCAGTTTTCTTATTTAGCTACATCTTGTTAATAATAATTTTACACACAATTTAATACAGGGCAATATGATAGACCAACAATTCTGAACTTTGTTGGGTTGCCACTCAATGTAAAATGTAAAATCTGGGTCCTGAAGCAAAGCCAGTTCAGGACCACTAGTATATCGCATTCACAAACCTGCTAGTTCAGGAAAAGCAAAAGAAAGAGCAGAACAAGAAATCCATTTTCTGACAGGAAATGTGAAACACTCACCGCGACTGCCTCCAACACTTGTTTAACTGCATCAGCGGCGTCTCGTTCACTGTAGTAGCCCTTCTCCACCACCCTGAAAGACGGAAGGCACCATTTGGTCTCCAGTGTAACTCCATATTGAGCGTACAAACACTGACTGACACTTTTTCCAATTTTCACTTCATTATTTTCCAGCCTTAGTGTGAGTCAACCACACCTCAGCACACAGGATGAATGGAGACGTTTCTATCGATTGGTCTTAAGAAGAGGCTTTTCTTTAAATGACTCATGTTGACACAACTGTATGAAAATGGGAAATAAGATAACCTTGAATGAGGAAAAAATGGAAAATCAATGGGTTTCACAATAATAAGTGTTCCTCTATTAAAGTGTTGATTCGCTATGTGATTAGTTCATGGATACAGACAAGCACCTTCTGTAACAAATGATGAAAGTAAATTTATGTTTCATAACCAACTAGGTTTAAACATTTCTCGAAGAACAACTGATCGCCAGATCATGACTTTGTTGTTGCATGTAAAATACTGCAGTTGTTCACCTAAAAAGCTATTTCTGCTGGATATACAGTAACCACCAACAAAAAATTATTTTGTTGTTATAAAATCATTTAGGCTGATTCAGCAAAGGTAAATAATATTTTGACTTGAATAAAACCCATTAATTTAGATTTCAGGTTACCACTTTTTCAGTTTTAGTGCTTTTTAGCGTGCCATTTTAGCAGGTTCAAATAGGGCTCTGGCACTTTTCAAAATTGAAAAGTATTTTTAAGTATTCAAATTATTTAAATGAAAATATACTGTACATCCCAACTGACAATGCAAAAAATCTATAAAGGAATGTTAATAGTCCTAAAAACAGGCTTAATAAAGTACAATTAATTATAATTAATTTCAGTGCCATGAATATGTTGGCATCATTATATACTGTACTATATACTATACTATAAAATGTTTTCATGAGATTCTCCATCACCCACAGCATGGAGTTCACATCTTAATCAGCCATTATTAGCATGTAGCACTTTACCCCCATGGTGGACTGACCTGTCAAATAATTCTCCACCGGTGACAAGTTCTAACACGAGACTAATCTCCGCAGGGGTCTCAAAGATCTCCTTCAGTTTGATCTGACAGAAAACGGCATGAAAAAAGAGAGAGCTTTTCACTGGCGGAATTCAAACACATCACATGATTAATTATTGATGTAGACTACGGTAGCTATAATGTCTGACTAACATTTGCATAACCTTACTAAATCAAACACAGACAGTACTGCAGAGACAGGATGAACATCTAAGTGAGTGTTCTTGTAGATTTATGCCTATTTTAGGCTGTGACTGCCCCGTTACTTACTATATTTGGATGAGAGAGGCGCAGTAATACACCTATCTCCGTTCGTACAATCTTCTTGTCAACCTGAAACAACATCCAAGTCATTGTCTGTGTAGTGAACAAGGTGCACTATTATAAAGCCATTACAATCAAAGTGTAATAGCAACATCAACTCAGTGGAGAGGGAAAAACGTAAATAATTAATAGAGAAACCCAAGCACATTTCTACATTTAAAGGGAATATTCTGTACCAAACTTGTATGATTTTCTTTTATGGAACACACAAAGTTATTTCACAGGATTTGCTGGATGTTCTTTGTCACTCTTTACATTGTATGGAAAAGCACCAGAACATTCTGCAAAACAACTTTCCTGGGGTTCGAACAATACGAGGGTGAGGAAATTAAAAAAGTTAGTAAAGGTTTTGTGTAAAACAATGTTAATTATAAATATTATTTCATATTTATTCTTAAATACTCTGTTTTATATATTATATTAAAATAGTGTTATTACAATAGTACTATTTAATTTTTTTTATAGTAATAAGAAGAAGAATCATAATTTTATATAATTTGTAAAAACAAAATCTTTGTCCAAATTGTGCAGCACAATAAACCGGATCTTCTTTATCATTTTTGGCCAAAAATAATGCTTGGAAATGTACACTGATATTACCTACTGAATATACACTACAGCAAAAGATAGAAATAACTGACTTAAAACCATTTTCTTGTTGAAAATACTATTGGCCTAAGACTTTTGTACATCACTGTATATAAAATTGTTCATTAAAAAAAAAAAATGTTCACATTGTTTTCTCTGTCAGCCATCTTTAGTGGTTCTTGCAGTAAATATGCATGACTACAATATTTATATGCAGTGACTAACAATGTAATGCATTACATATCATAGCATAAATGTAACATAATATAATTACAAACACATTAAAGAGGCTTAAGATAGCATTAATGTTCCCTACATGGGCCCAAAAAAACACAAATGATGGTGATGTACAATAAAAATGTATGTACTGCTCTGAAAACAGTTTTTGCTGACAGCAAGTTATTATCCATAATTCATCAGACTGATGTAGAGAAATGGAAAACAACAAAATGAGATATTTAAGAACTTAGCAGATGGAAGTAAGTCCTGACCAGAATCTCTTTGGCTATACAAGGTAGAACAAAGAAATGTGTCTGTGCACTTACTGTTTTTTTCAGCATTTTCACAGCATAGTGCTTCTGGGTGCCTTTCTGACGGCATCGGAACACCACTGATGTGGCTCCCCTGGAAGAGAGAAAAATAGCAAATGATTACTCCCAGAAATAATAAAAGTATTAATTTCTTTCAAAAAGAAAAACCCAAACTTTTGAACAATACTGTGTATTGACATAAGTGTTGAAAAATCTACTCTACAATAATAGCAACCTCTTAGAAACTTAAAACTATTTACGCAGTATTGACAACATACATTATGTGACATGCTGTCTGGTTCTAAAGACAATCTACAATTTCACACATACAGCCACATAACTAGTGCTGGAGTTACTGTTATAGGTGGATGAAGAATAATTGATGATGGGCCATTGTATTATTAGAGTAGTGCACACCCAAGGTAGTGATGAAGCCAAGCCATGAAGGGGGTTACACCTCAGGTGTGCATGATTTTCTAATAATTCAACAGACCGTATTGCCGTATTGCCTCACTATGGGGAAATGTCAAGTAGCTTTTAAGTTGCTAAGCTTATTTACTGATAAAACGGAAAGAGCATCGCTGACAAGTGCGTGTTTCTGTCTGTGTGTGTTTCTGTACTATGTGTGTATATTTATACAGGAGAGAAAGTGAGAGAAATAGATTAGAGAGTATGTGCCTTCTGTACATAATAAAACATATTATGGAAATGGAAATATAACATGGAAACAAAACATGGAAATAATTTGTCATTTTTATCAAATTGTTTGCTATATTAATCTTTGTGGGTTTTGGTTCTTTTACTGTTGTAGTCTATAAGGACCTCTGAAATAACTGAAATAATTTGGCGAAGTGATATTAGCATGTAATGCGGTCAAGACCTGCCTGGAACTACTTTAATTCAATTCAATTCAAAAAGCTTTATTGTCTATCTCCAATGGGGTAAACAATTGTCTTCAGACAAAAGGCTCAATAAACAAACAGCACAAATAATCATAACAACAAACTTAAAATACAACTGGCAGTTGGAATAAACATCTTCTTATACTTGGCCCTTTTCACCAAAAGCAATTTGTACTGTCTTCCAGATGTTAGTAGTTGAAAAGAACTGTACAGAGGATGAGAAGAGTCTCCCACAATAACAATTTTTAGAGCCACAGTGTGCTCATATGTTGTTAACCCCACAGCACATTTCATTAGTTTTACTAATGTTAAGCTGAAGAGAACTCTCCTTTGTCCAAGACATAATAAGATTAACAAAACTAAGGTAAGTATCTAATGACTGAAAATCCTTTACACGTCCCACCAGTGCTATATCATCTGCATATTTTATATGTGTCAAATAATCAGTATCACAGGTCATTTCATTAAAGGGGGGGTGAAATGCTATTTCATGCATACTGAGTTTTTTACACTGTTAAAGAGTTGGATTCCCATTCTAAACATGGACAAAGTTTCAAAAATTAAGTTGTACGTTTGAAGGAGTATTTTTGTTCCCAAAATACTCCTTCCGGTTTGTCACAAGTTTCGGAAAGTTTTTTTCGAGTATGGCTCTGTGTGACGTTAGATGGAGCGGAATTTCCTTATATGGGTCCTAAGGCACTTCTGCCGGAAGAGTGCGCGCTCCAGTAGAGCAGAGCACTGAGAGCACAAAAGACGTTCACTGATCAGAGCGAGAGCGTCGCGAAAAGTCACAAAAGAAGTGTGTTTTTGGTTGCCAGGGCAAGACAACCCTGCACAGATTACCAAAAAAAAAACAGCATTAAGGGACCAGTGGATGGAGTTTATTTTTACAGAGCATCAACGGAGTTGTGCAAGTGTTTTTGTTTGTTCCCTGCATTTCGAAGATGCTTGTTCACAAGGCCCAGTTTGACGACGGATTTGCGTATCGTTTATTTCTTAAGGATGATGCAATCCCAATGAAAAAGGGTCACGATAGTGTGTTGGAACCGCAGGCGGTGAGTAAAACTGCTTCAAATATCTCTGCCTCCTTGTTAGTGCGTCCCCTCCCATGCCAGAGACCCGGGTTCGAGCCCCGCTGGGAGCGAGTCGTTGCTGCTGCTGCTCTCGTTCAGTTTCAGCCTCGGCTGAATCTGACTGTAAGCCATGGTTTGTTTTGGATGATGGTTTTTCCCTCACGGTAATGTCACAGCTTCCACATGCTCTCAACGCAAAAGCCTACTGGC
Organism: Carassius gibelio; assembly: GCF_023724105.1. Classification (NCBI taxonomy): domain Eukaryota; kingdom Metazoa; phylum Chordata; class Actinopteri; order Cypriniformes; family Cyprinidae; genus Carassius; species Carassius gibelio. The sequence goes on from NC_068400.1 coordinate 20,041,801, forward strand.
GCTCGTGATTCTTTAGCTCCGCCCACACGTCACGCCTCCAGCCGGTCGTGTTTTTCCGGGAAAAATCGGTACAGACTATCTTTCTCTTATGAATATAATAAAACTAAAGACTTTTTGGATTGTAGGGATTGTAAGGATGCATTACTACTCTATATGTACTCAAGATTAACAGGATATTGAGTGAAAACGAGCATTTCACCCCCCCCCCCCCCCCCCCCCCCCTTTAATATAAATAGAAAAATAGAATTGGTGATAAAACACACCCATGAGGAAGGCCAGTGTTTAAAACCAAATTCTCTGATTTTTTTCCCCATTTACTAATACATGCTGTCCCGTAAAAAAACTGTTAATCCATAAGATAAAAGTCTGGTGCACCTGCAACTCATTCAACCTCCTCAAAAGAATGTATATGTTCACAGTATTAAAAGCAGAAGGAAAATCCATAAATAAAATCTTAACGCAACAATCTGCTGCATCAAAGTATTTTCCAACCTTATCCATCAGAGTGAGGGTGGTATCTTCAATTTCCCAATCATTGCTTAGGAGAGCTGCTGACAAACCACTCTCTTCATGCACTTACAAAGCACAGATGTTAAAGCCCTTGGTCTGTATTCTATAAGGTCCTTAGCATGTGCCTTTTTTGGCAGTGGAATAATGGTACTCTCCTTCCAGGCCTGAGGTACAACACTGTAATCAAACGACATGCTGAAAAAGCGGTGTCAACACTCCCTTCAGCTGTGTTGCACATTCCCTCAGAACCTTCCCCTTTATTCTATCAGGCCTTGTTGTCTTTTTGGGTTCAACTCATAATAAAACTTTTTCCACTGTCTTTTCCTCTATTATTTTAGGGGGAAATACCGGATGCCCTAAGGGAGTCCATTTCTCATCAGCATTAGAATTAATAAGAGCATAAAACAGGCAGAATCAGAACACTGAATATCATGTTGCTTCTGATTCCTCCCCATCATATTATTTAGGCCTTTCCAGGCCGTCTGCACATTGCCCCTTTGTAAACTTTGCTTCAACCTTCCGTTTATACTGCAGTTTAGCCCTGCAGAGGGCCTCGCACGTAAACTTTGCCCTGAGCCCACAGCACCCTTGTTAAAACAAGTTGCTGTTTAGCTTTGTGAGCTTTCAATTTCTTAATATCTGGTTTCATAATCAGATCACTTAATACGATATTTCACTGGCACAGGACCAGTACAATATGTTGGAAGCAAGCAACAGCCAGCAGTTACAAACAAGCATCTCAGCTGGAAAGTGTCCAGCATGCAAATAAATGAAATTTGGGTGGACAGCTTGGCTAATGCAATTCAAGCGGAGAGGCCACCTCAGTGTCCAAGAACTAGCATCTGGGTAGTCATTAGGAGACCTGTGCCAGATCCACAGAGCTATAAATCACCTCCCTCTCTCTATGCTGACCGAAAACTCCCACTGACTCTACATGTGAATAGACGATCAGGAGAGTGTAGGAACCGGCTTATGGCTCCAATCTGCTCCACGTAATCCCCATGCAGGTCCCAAAAATATTGATTTCAGTTGGTTATATAACCACATTTGAAGATATCTATATACCTGCCAACATCAGCTGGCAATTAACAAAGTATCTCTGTACATAGTGAACCCTGTTAAGACTTTCTATGGATCATTGGCACTTAAATGTTAAGTACTTGAGTAAAAAATACAGCTTAATGTACTGTGTTAATATGAGGACATTTTCCATATCTATGTTACACCACAATTTTTAAATTATATGTTATATTGTGTTTTGTTTTAGAGTTGAAGGAAATGTCCATAAAATCAAACCCCCAATGGAGGGGGGGGGGGGGGCTGATTTTTTATGATCTCTTTGGCACGTCAGAATTTAGCTATAATGAACTTTCAGTGGAAAGATAGAAAAATAAGCAGCTGATCTTTAGCCTGTGACTCATAATGTTTCAGTTCATTTAACCATTAAAAGTTAACAAAACAACACGGCAGAAGGATCTTTATTAATGAGGATCCTTGACTTGCAAGGTGATGACCAGAAATGGACTGTCCACTCACCTCCATATGCAAAATATTAATCATGGACTCATTCAAAACACACACACATAACAGTAACGCAAGCATATAGATACCTGACAAAACCTTTGGTGACTAGTTGACTATACTTGACTTTAAAATAACTGCACCAGTTGCCTCACTCTATAATAAACTGTTGATTTAAGAGGTCTAATGCTATTTCATGCATTCTGATTTACACTGTTAACGAGTTGGATTCTCATGCTAAACATTGCCAAAGAGCTGGAGGTACAACAGAGTATATCTGACCCAAATACACTCCTTCAGGGTTCGTATAAGTTTATGAATTTTTTAGAGGCATTTCAGTGAAGAATGATGGGTCCCACTTTATATTAGGTGGCCTTAACTACTAGATACTTACATAAACAAAAAAAGTACAATGTACTTAATGTGTTCATATTGTATTGTAAAACACTTTTGCTGCTATTGAGGTGGGATAGTGGTAAGGTTAGGGAGAGGGTTGGAGGTATGGGTAAGTTTAATGGTGGGTTAAGGTGTAAAGTATGGCTCAACAGTGTAATTATAAATGTAATTACAGAAATTAAATACAGATGTAATTACATGTCGTTTTTTTTATATATAAGTACAATGTAAAAACATGTATGTACACAATAAGTACATTGTACTAAATTATTAATTAAAATGTAAGTACATAGTAGTTAAGGCCACTTAATATAAAGTGGGTCTGAATGTTTTTTTAAATACAATTTAAGTCAGTAAAGTTTTAAAGTTTTTATTCCTGTATTATTTATGTCAATGCCACAGCTTGCAGATAATCATTACACTAAATCAGAGTTTGCTTGTTGTGACTCTTTAGCTCCTCCTACGGCATGCCTCCTGGAGCTTGACTGTTTTCAGCAAGAAGTGGTACAGCTGTATCTGTCTTTTATAAATCTGATAAAACTAAAGACTCTTTGAAAATATGAAGGATGCAATATTACTCTATAGGTAATCAAGAGTGGTATGGCAAACAACAAACTGTGTGTGTTAAGTCCACTTCAAAATAACATTTAATGAAAAATTTATAAAGAACTATATTATTTTTTTCAGTAGAATATGCAAAATAATAGAAGGAACATGTTTAAAATGTTAAATAGGGCCAATTTTGATTTCATTTTGTTAATGACAAAGTATTAATGCAACAAGATAATCCAGGATTATGGTGACCCAGGGTTATTTTTTATATATTTTTATTTACTTATTTTATTTTATTTATTTTTAAGTCCTTGATGAGACGTTTTGAAAATACATTTATCTTCAATTTCATGCAAAATTGTCTTACATTTTTCACAGGATAAATGATTCGTTGAGATCTTAATAAATCCTCCACTGATAAGGCACTCTGTCTTTATTAATGAAGTCAGCCTCCTTCTATTGTAGCATTCACTCCTTGGAATGAGATGCTAGAGGGATTTCCATCTCATTACCTCCCAACTGGACTATTTAGCATTGTTTGATTAACCACCTGCATGAGATTAGAGGCATTTAATTGTAAGGTGATTAGGCAGTTTTGTAACAGAGTTCTCCAGAAGCGATAGCTAATTTGGAAATTGCAGTTTACAACTAAATTACACAAATAAGGTATTTTGTGGCATTCACTACTAGCACAAAACCTAGAGGAACATAAACAGCTGACAACTGATGATAGCATTAGCTTAAGCTTATGTGAAGATCAGAGAAATGTGTTTAATGCTATCCTCTTCTGAAAAACTGCAGTGTGCTTAATTGTTTTGATTGTGCATAATCTTAATATAATGTATTTTATTTATTTTTTTAGAAAAGAGAATAATATTTAAAGAAAAGAGAATTATAAAATTGCATGTAAAGATGTATATAAGTCCTACGTGGCTCAAAAGTGGCAATCTAAAGTTCAGCTAACTGCATATGATATACATTTAAATTATAATAATACATTTTCATTTAATTGCAGTTAAAATGCTCACTCAATCACTCTTTTAAAAAGATCACAAGAGATTTGCAGCAAATGTTTGACTATCAGCATGAAGTCTGGTTCACATTCCAACATATTCTAGCCAAGAACCTCCCACAAGCTGTAGCAGCCTGAGAACTTGTAAACATTACTTGTTTCCTGGGTGAATTGATGAAACCTTGTACACTTTGACTTCTGTAAATTGAAAAAAAAAAAAAAAGCCTGCAAATTAGATTAGATTTTAAGATGGTCTACAACTCTCATTGGTTGAGTTATCAGAGGTATCAGATTATTACAAAACACATATGAGGTGATGATAATCACTCTCAGGGGGCCTTAATTATCGAAACTGTCCACAGACTAGCTCACTACAGCACCATATATACATGTGTCCAACATGATTGGCATTTTCAGACCATTTACAAAATGTGATAAAATGTAGTGGAATGATTGTCACATGGAACTCTGACATGTCCAGGCAACAAGTCAGGCGTCATCGGATTGGTTGAATTCTACAGGATTTCCAGAGACGTTTGTGTCGCGTTCTTTAACGTTCATTGGAAACACTTCAAAAATGAAAATACAGTGAACTGCAACATGTGCGGGGCAAGTCTGTCATATTATAATGAGATTATTAGCTATTGTAAAATAATGTAACAGAATCTTTGTTCGCCAGTGTTTTAGCACAGCACATCCACAACGGATCAACACGGCTACCACAGTTATGTTCGCTTGTGCATTTAGTCTTTTGTGCAATTGTACATTGTAATATTGTTTATTTTGTTCATATAAATAAAAATTTTCTCATATATAATGCGTTTGGTTAAGCTAAGAGGGTTAATAGAGTGTCTAGTTTGCTGGTGATCATCTTTAGCTCAGCACACGTAGCTCAAACAGCAGCTTATAACATTAATAACTAATAACATTAATAATATTATAATAAAATTATAATGAGAACACTATTATAATAAAAGGTTATGAATTCGTTTGGTTTGGTTTCTGTGTTTCAGCGCGTTGTTGCGGGAAGAGCCAAGAGCGCATCCACAACAAAAGTTACAAATTCTGATTAGCACGTCACTTAGCTTGAGTTCACGTGTGCATTTGGTCTTTTTGTACATATATAAGTAGTAGTATTATATTTATGTTGTATACAGGGCTTGACATTTTCACCCGCCAACCCGCCAAATGCAAATTTGCTTGTGGCGGTTAAACAGTGACTCCAACTAGCCACTTTGGCTAAAAAAAAGCAGAAAAAATTCAGTAAGAAATGCTGCGAGGAACAGCAGGATTATTTTAACTGGCCTATCCAGTTTTCTGGAGGCCCACCTACAATAAAAATCCTGGCGCCGATAGTGCCACAAACAGATGTACGTCTGCAAGTAATCTGAATGACCTATATATGTGCAATATTTTAAACGAGCCCGCTGAGTTCAATCCCACAGTTATGTTAGAATTCATCTCATTCTTGTTTCTGTGGCGGTATGTTGGTCTCGTCATGAGGAGTGCGGTCTGAAGCGCTGTATGACTGATGCATCAGTTCAATTGAACTTTACGCCAAATGTATGAATTTACCTGTTTTGAATAGCCAACTTTATATTTAATGTGTTTGTTTATGTCCAATGTTAGTGTTAAACTGTTGGACTTTAAATGAAAGCTACTATCTGTTTTCACCATTGACTGATTTTGCAGAACATTTTGACTGATAACTTTATTGCGCAGATGCGGCAAATTTGTCACAGGATGCGCGATATGACAGTTGCGTTCGACTATATATGAACTAACTGTTTTAAATACAGTATTTTCATATTTAACGTTAGTTTATCAGTATGTTTGAAAGTATATTTTTTTGATTATTGGTCATTAAATAGGCTCTTTCTTGGGCACCTGCACGGTTTAAAATACCAAATAGTTATGCTAGGACAAGAACAAAGAATCTCTCTCTTGCTCCACCCATGCACGATAATATTGTGTATCGTCGATCTGATCTGATTTGAAAAATGACCATATCGCCCAACACTACAACATATATGTTTTTTTTGTTTTTGTTTTTAAAGTCCCGACTTTTTTATAACTCATCCATTTACATTATATTAAGCCTTAAAGTTCTGCATATTTAGTCACGCCGTGACCCACTGCCAAGATTGCGACGGTCCGCTCTGAACACTTTGAGCTTCAAAAACACTCTTCAGGAGTCTACGGGTAACGTCACAGACTCTACGTCCATGTTTTTATACAGTCTATGGTTATGAGATGACCCGCGCATCACTAATGCACAAAGTATTGCCTTGCGTTTGTGCGCTACTGACAGAAATGAGAAATGAGTCCAGCATTCTCAGACTGCTTGAAACCCGATCTCACGGCAATTTGTACATATTTTAGGAGGTGGTAAACCACACTCGTACAAATTCATATGATTTTTGACAAATTGTAGGTATTTTACAAGTTGCACAGTTCGTATGAATTTGTACGAATGACCTACACCTAACCCCACCCCTAAACCTAACTGATACAGGGGTTTAGCCAAATCGTATAAAAACGTAAGTGTGAGGTCGTACAAATTATTAAGCACAACATTAATAACTATAATTGGGAATGTCATAAACAGACAATATTACTATAATAAAAAAGTTGTGAATTATTTGGTTTTGTCAAAAAACAGCGATGAAATCGTATGGTCCCCAAACCGGACACTCTCCGGCCCTTGGCTGCACCTAGAAATTCTCTAGTCGGTACCTCTCGACCTCCCGCACAAGCTCAGGCTCCTTCCCCGCCAACGAGGTGACATTCCACGTCCCTAAAGCCAGATTCCGTGTCCAGAGATCGGGTCGTCGGGGGTCTCGTCTACGACTGTTGCCCGATCCACTATGCACCGGCCCCTTACGCTCCCTCCTGCAGGTGGTGAGCCCACAGGAGGGCTTATTTAGGCTACAGGCCTATAATTCATTGTAGGCTATAATAAACCTGTTTTAAAAGACATTTTAAAAACATTTTCAGTGACGAGTAGCCAAAGCTAATAGCCTATTTTTTTTATTTTCCTCACAGGCTGCGAGTCACAGAATGTCAGTTATGCGGTGATGCGCTATGAAATAGTTGCGAAGTAAATTAATTGTATTATTAATTTAATAATAAAAGTAACCTAATAATAATAGCCAGAAAATAATAGGTCAACATTGATTGGAAATACCAAATACTCTCAATAATGACAATATTTAATGATTTTGACAATATCTCTGGCTATAGTCCTTACATGCTGGACCTCTTTCAACACCCTCCATTGTCTTATCATATTTTATTAATTTTTTTAACACATAAGTAATGTTGTCCTGTAACTTGTTTCCATTATTTAAGCATAATTTTATTTATTTGTTAGGCTGCTTTATGTTTGATTTATGTTGAAGTGTTTAATGCCTTTTAATGATGAGACTTTTTTGGTAATCAGACTCTCAAAAATTATGTAAAAATGTGGATTTAGATTTATCTGCCAACATATCAGTTAATGCCTTTCATATTTCAAGAATTATTGGTTTTCGCTATCTGTCAAAATTATAATTTCGGTACATCCCTAGCAAAAACAAAGTTCTGGCATGAAACTCTATCAAAGACCGGTCGATCTAACTAAATATGATAAAATTACATCATCACATGTCACACAGCTGATGGTTCTATTTGGTATCGGTAGCTAATGAGCTCACTAATCAGCATTTAAATATTTGTCTAATACTTCCTGTAGCAGTTACAGTGTACTTCAGTGATTTACCTGCATACTGTCCTACAAAGGCAAAAGACCTTAACTTGCAAGAATGTGAAACTGAGAAAAACTTTTTACTTGTCCAGCCAAATTAATTATAAGTAGGACACTGGAAATTTAACAGTTAGATATTTTAGTAATGAAAACTATCTACATAAAAAAAAAATTTGAGCTTGAATTTGATTTTTACCCATATTTTTAAGTTAATGTACTCTGCCTTTGCATTGTCGGCAAAACGTGAGAAGTCACACAAAGGTAAAAGGCAGTAACTTCCACATTATCAATATTTGATTCACCATTTACAAAATCGTTATAATAACACCTGTATAAAATCAGTAATCATGGGCTGTCTCATATAGGATATTGCAAATAGAAATGAGACTGTTTAAAGGTTTTATTTTTTTTATGTATTTTATTTATACATTTATTGATTGTAACAAGCAGACTAAAACATAAACACGAGTGGATACCATGGATACCAATTTATTTGCTATGCTCAGTAACGTATGATAATGCTAGACTAAGCATCATTGCTTTTATATTAACTTGTATGAAATAGCCTAATGTTAAAGAACGACTTGTGTATTAATGTACAGTATACGCCAACAAATAGATATATGTAATGCTCAGAATGCATGTGGATTAAACATCTCCAAAGATGTTCATCGCCATGGATTTATTTTATCGGGTTACAAGAAAAGGTAGGATATGGATTTAATTTCAAACTGTTAGTAGGCTACTGATGTTATGATTGATCATGCTAGCTACAACATTCGAGTCCACACACATCCAACTAGAACTGACAGCCTGATAAACAATCTGCATTACAAAATAAAAACAAGTCTTGAAAGGTTATTCACGATTACGTATTGCTGGCAAGGTATGTATTCTTTACAGTGCTTTGTTAAATGGAGCTGTTTGGTATTTCGCGATCTAATTCATTTGTCTACACCATATTTAAAATGTGGCATACTTTAATGGACAGTAAAAAAAGGCAGAACACTGTATAACTCCAAACCAGCAACGCAACTTCATACTGACACGTGACTAAACAAAGTCAGAACGCTGTTACTCAATCTGAGTGTTCCAAACAAAGTGAAAGAGCAGTAACTGGTGATATACGGTGTTCTTCCTTGGTTTCTCCAGGGCTTTTTGAAGTTACGGTTGAGACGACACATTATTTTCTCAGAAAAACTACGAAATTGACTCAAGATACTCATACACATCATAAAGGATGACTTGAATGTCCCCAAAATATCAATAACTAATTTTCGACAAAAATCAAAGTTACAGTCTTTTGCCTTTGCACGGCAGTATAGATCTTCAACACTCTGATCATGTATGCTATGGGGGTTATTCATACATGTTATATCTCCAGCAGCAGTATTTCTTACATGCTCACAACAGCATGCTGTGGATGTATTGCCAGTAGAACATTTCATTACTTGCTCTACAGCAGCAGCAACAGCATCAGATCTGTTCTGCCAAGACCAAATAACATTTTCATGTACATTACCATGCCAATCCCTCCGAGTTGTAATGACTCATGACAGAAATCTTGAATCTTGTTTTGCAAATATATGACTGTTATACCATTATAAGTGAATCTCAAAACATGTTAAATGTTAAATATATTTAATTTAAAAAATTTTAAAATAATGAAAAAGGCATGTGATGATCCCTTTAATTTTGTTATAAAATGTGTAGTTCCAGTCCTGAATGCTGACTGGTTTATGCAGCATTGCAGTCATACTAAAATACACCACATAGCTAGAACTATATTCACAACATAGCAAAACCTCTCTTATGTTATTGCTTGCATAACACTATTTCAGTTTCTTCCACTAAATTCAACTGAATTCAATTCCAACAGTTATTCAAGATATTGTGTGGATTAAAGTATTCTTGATCTAACTGTAGTGATGATAGTATATGACTGTAAATAATGTTTTGGATAAATGTGGCTCTCTCACTGTACCACATCCATCAAATGGATTCATTACAGTAGAGTTCTTGTGCACTTAATGACACAAGTCAGTCTGGAAATATATGTTTACAAGCTGCTCCTGTTTCTGTTTTCTACTTTCTGAGCATTATATAATAACAGCAGACTGAGAGAGTGTGTGTGAGAGGGAGGAAGAGTAGCTCTCTGGGGAGTGTGGTAGACTTCATTATTCAGCTCGCTCTGCCTTCTTCAGGACTTGGGCGGTTTGCATCTGGCCCCATTTTAAAAGAGTCCAGCATATATGCCCATGCACTCCAAAATGATTGGCCAACTATGAGCTGATAATGCTAATGTGTGAACTTCTTTAAACCTCCATTCATAGCATTCTTTGTTTCAGATCAATTTTAGAGATTGATCTAAAGAAATTGATCTAAAAAACAAATATTACTAAAGGAAAAGATCAGTCAGAATTACACATTCTAACCTCATTTACTTACTTCTAAACCTCTATGCATTTCTAGTAACACTTAGTCCAAATCCCAGTTCTACCCCTTAGCCCTTCCCCTTTCCCCTACTCCTCCGTTTTGCGCGTTCACGTGAAAGGGTAGGGGTGTCTCGATTTTCTTTTGGTTGGAGGGGTAGGGGTAAGGGGAAGGGCCAGAAACCCCTTCAAATGAAGATTTTTCGGGACCACACTTCATACGAAGGGGTATGAATTATCTCGACAAAATGGCTGCTACAGTGAACACAAAGACACATAAATGTAAGCTTTTTTGGCATAGATAAAGATTTAAATGAAAAGTAATCATCAGTAAATACTGCCTATTCGAGAGAGAAAGAGAGAGAAATGGAAGTTGCGTGTATTCGCGTCTGTTCGTTTATCTTTTTAGAGCGAGTTTACTTAAAAACAGCGACTGTATCCTCTCGTCGCTCGAAAATATAATGTAGCGGTTCAGTATTTAAACTGTATTTAATAAAAGTCACGGGGCAGTGTTGACAAGTTTATTTTCTCCTGGATGTGTGAGCTGCACGATTTCCGATATTATTCGAACAATTCTCACTATTAACTAGTTGCATTTTAGCATGCATATTAATATATTGGCTGTTTATTAGTACTTATGAAGCACATATTCTGCATGACCATATTCTACATCCCCTAATCCTACCCAATACCTACCTTACTAACTAACCAGCAAAATAGTTTATTGAGGCACACACACACACACACACACACACACACACACACACACACAGACATATATATATCTTTAATTTAGATTTTGTTTAGTAAACCATTCATTTAAGACAGACGTCACTGTAAATTAGGGCCAGGAGTTTCAACAAACCGTACGTAACCGTAATATTCAACTTTGCCACAAGCTCAAAACCTAAAAGCTTTTTTTATGCCAAAAAAAAACTAAAACAAAAGGTTAGCTTTACTGTTTTCAACTAGCAGGCCAAGTTTACTAAATTACTATCAATTACATGCATTGAGGAACCCGGGCCATACCTTTCCAAGATCTCACTAACAAAAAGTACCATGATTTAACCATGGTTTTCGGACATGCACCATGGTAATATTAATGTTTTATGTGTATTTTAGATATATAAAGATTTGTAGTGGGCTCTTTAGACAAGTAAGTAACCACTCATTTGAAAGTTTCTTACAATACCCTAGCAAACAAAGAAATTGCAAAAATGTGGAAAACACCTCAGTATACACAAAAGGCCCCAAAAGGACCTTAGTGCTATGGTATTCTCAGAACATTGACATACCATGCAAATATTATGGTATGCTAATTATCTGATATCTTTACTGTAGTTACTGCCACGGTACAGTTTTGCCCTGGAAACCACGCACAATGCAATAGCATCTTGCCAGTGATTTTGCACAGGCAAGAACCACTCACATTTTTCCAGCAAATGTAGAAATCTGATTTCATTTATAATGCTGTGCCTCAGCGCTGTCCAGTAAGTAATCACATCAACAGATATATTATACCCCCGTCAGCACAGATGCATGGGATTTATTTTATTCCAAGATTAATTGTATTAACTGAATTTATGTTTGAGTGCCTGCAGATACACATCACTCTCAGCTGAGCGGATGGCAAAGTTGATTGGTCTTGCTTCCGCAGGCTGTACCAGCTCCATATGCGGGTTTTGTGCTCTAATTCGTTCATGTTCTAGGTTTCCATTCCTCAAATTAGACACCTTGATTGCGATTGTTCAGCATCTGCCATAAAATAATTAGGCCTTGTTAATTTTTACAAAATGTCATTTTTAATCTCTACAAAACAAGAGAGATGAAACGAAAGGTTTTTGTAGGACACATACTGTATTTTCATTCACTGGAAAGATATTGTTTTACTATACATTTTATCCAGGAAAACACAATAAGCACATATATTCATGTACCCTAATAAGCATCCATTCTATGTTAGACTTTGGCCCAGGTCTCTATGAACACCAAGAAAGTACAGACTGTAACTCTCATCATGGCTGATATAGTTGTGTAGGGCAGCCATTGTTAGAGAGGCAAACAATTTATGGGCATTCAGCAACAATTCATGGCCCACCCGTCACAGATCGATGAATGTTCTCCCTCCTACACACCGTGCTGTGCCCAGTCCGGAGATGCTGAAACACCACAATCTGATTATCCAAGACAATTTAGGTTCAGCACGAACACAAAGACTTCCATGTCAGATATTTTAAAAAGCCAAAGAACTCATGATATACCATCTAATATCATCGCTCACTCTTAAAAATAAAGGTTCCAAAAGGAGGGTTTTGCAGCACTGCCATCGAAGAATTATTTTGGGTTTCCCAAAGAACGCTTCAGTAATGTTCTTAAAGGGATACTCCACCCCAAAATGAAAATGTTGTCATTAATCACTTACCCCCATGTCGTTCTAAATCTGTAAAAGCTTTGTTCATATTTGGAACACAATTTAAGATATTTTGGATGAAAACACCTTTATCCCAAAGTTCCCATTGACTGCCAAGTAAATTACACTGTCCAGAAAAGTATGAAAGACATTATCATAATAGTCCATCTGCCATCAGTGGTTTAATCGTAACATTATGAAATGATGAAAATACTTTTTGTACGCGAATAAAACAAAAATGACTTTATTCAACAATTTGTCTCCTCTGTATCTCTCCGCATCACCGTAGTGCCATTTTTGAGAATACTTCTGAACAAAGTCGTTATTTTAGTTTTCTTTGCTTACAAAAAGTATTCTTGTAGATTCATAACGTTACGGTTGAACCACTGATGGCAGATGGACTATTCTGATGGTCTTTCATACTTTTCTGGACCTTGACAGTGTAATTTACTTTTAATTTACGGTTAATGGGACAGTCACAAGTAGGGTTGGGAACCGAGAATCATTCTGGTTTTTGAAAAGAACCGGAAACTGTGAGCAAGTTCTAAGTTTCGATTCCAAAAATTCTGCTTCCAAAGGTTCTGGTGCGACACATGACCAAGCACTGTGAGCAGCTTTGCCCCGATGTTCTGATGATTTGGAGTTTCCCGTAAAGTATGTCGCAAACCAAATAGCAGAAATGCCGCCCTGCCTCTTTTAATTACTGAGCACACTGTTTCCAATGACGTGCACTCCATAGACTCGCCGCACCGCATAGTGTCTTTAACTGCCGAACATGTTTCCCATGATTGTACGTGCACTTGCGCCTTTGATAACTGTGCACGTAGTTTTATCTGACTGTACATGTACCAGCAGCATGCAACACCTGCCGGCACTAAATTACATTATATTTGTCCCAAATTATCATTAATATACATACTGACTTTAACTTGGACCACTAAATAAATAGACTGCTATTGTTATAAGTATGAGGGATAGATTATTTGCTGTACAGGTAATTTCAAGAGTGATAAACAAAGCGATAGAAAATATTTATTTTCATTCATTTTAAATGTTTAAAAATGCGGAAACCACTCATTGTATCACACCATCTCCTGACTGCATTATTATTTGTAAAATAGGGGCTTTATGGATAGTGTGTATACATGGTTATAACTATAGCAGTTTATAGTTCATTAATTTAGGGAAATGAACAAGTGTCTCAGTCCTCAAGGGACTATTTGGCCAACCAGCTTATTCCTGCTTGAAAAGCAAAATGTTGTTGATAGTGTAAAAAAATATCAAATTTGAAGAACATGCTGATTGATGGACTGGCATTACTCAACATTACTCATTACCTTTCAGCAACACTACATTCAATGAAGGTAAAATAGTAAAAAACATAATAATAGTTCATTTAAATGGAACCGGAATCGGTACCTGAAAATTGGTATACTGTAATATATGTTGAATTTTGACATTGCCAACCTTTAAGTTAAAGGGGGGGCGAAATGCTCGTTTTCACTCAATATCCTGTTAATCTTGAGTACCTATAGAGTAGTACTGCATCCTTCATAACTCCAAAAAGTCTTTAGTTTTATTATATTCATAAGAGAAAGATAGTCTGTACCGATTTTTCCCGGAAAAACACGACAGGTTGGAGGCGTGACGTGTGGGCGGAGCTAAAGAATAACGAGTGCGAGTAAGCTTTTGCATTGAGAGCGTTTGGAAGCTGTGACACAGATCCAGAGGCTGAAATTTAACAAGAGCAGCATCAGCAAACGATGTCTCTATGTGGTATGTACTAAAACTGTATATATTTGCTTAGCGGTTTTGGAAAATGACTAAGTTCCACTTTATGTCGTCTTTTTTTTTTTTTAAGCTGTACATGTGGAAAGTGCAGTTTGATGACAACATCGCATGTTGTTTACTTGATGTGCTTACGCGCCGATAGCTAAGTTAACAACACAGAGATATTTGAAGCAGTTTTACTCACCGCATGTGGTTCCAACACACGATCGTGACCCTTTTCCGTTGGGACTGCATTATCCTTAAGAAATAAACGATGTGCAAACCCGGCGTCAAACTGGGCCTTGTTTGTAAAATCTTCGAAATGCAGGGAACAAACAAAAACACTTTCACAACTCCGTTGATGCTCTGTAAAAATAAACTCCATCCACTGGTCCCTTAATGCTGTTTTTTTTTTTGGTAATCTGTGAAGGGTTGTCTTGCCCTGGCAACCAAAAACACACTTCTGTGACATTTCGCGACGCTCTCGCTCTGATCAGTGAATGTCGCTGCTCTCAGTGCGCTGCTATACGGGAGCGCGCTCTTCCGGCAGAAGTGCCCTTAGGACCCATATAAGGAAATTCCGCTCCATCTAACATCACACAGAGCCATACTCGAAAAAAAACTTTCCGAAACTTGTGTCAAAAACACAAGGAACAAAAATACTCCTTCAAACATACAAATTAATTTTTGAAACTTTGTCCATGTTTATCATGGGAATCCAACTTTTTAACAGTGTAAAAAAACTCAGTATGCATGAAATAGCATTTCACCCCCCCTTTAAGTTGACAGTGAGTAATAAACAGTTTTGAGCATTGAGTAGTTTAGTACTGTGCATTTTTCCTGACCACTATTTTTTTAATAGTTGTTTAATGATTTTAATGGAACCGGAAGCTGAACCGGAACCGTAAGATGGAACCGGAAAATTTCAAACGATTCCTAACCCTAGCAACAAGCCTCCCAGTTTTCATCCAAAATATCTTAAATTGTGTTCCAAAGACGTACAAAACTTATACGAGTTAGGAACGACATGTAATTGATTCATGATAACATTTTCATTTTGGGTTGGAGTATCCCTTTAAAAGAACTATTTTTTTCATATTGTAAAGAACATTTTAATAATCGAAATAACTTTTTAGTACTCTAAAGAACCTTATGAGTAGGGATGGGTATCGTTAAAGTTTTAACGGTATTAAGCTCTAACCTGTTAACATGGGAGCCGAATTAAAAACCGACACGCCACGCGGCTGAGACACTTGCGCCACGCATCCAGTGTGTCGCCGGCCTGAGAGTTCACGCAGATCTCACGGACAAAAGTCTTAATATGATCGCACATTAGAAATGTTTGGCGAGATTAAATGTGCACGACAACATTATTAAGCAAAAATACATAGTACATTATTTTTTTCCTCTAGTAACGAAAGCAGAACCGATACCGTCAGATCTTACTGATACTACGGTCTTTCATAATTTAGCCCCGGGGCCAGTTTAATACCGGGTTACGGTACCCATCCCTACTTATGAGCAGTGGTAATTTTGTGATGTTTGACGTTAAAGGTTCTTCATGGAACCCTCAATGCCATTAAAAACCTTTCTTTTTGAGAACAATAGCTACTCTACAGCACTATTGTGTCTGAACAACTAGTCCTATATGTTGTTATTTAAACCTGTTTCCAAGATCTCACTAACAAAAACTACCATGATTAAACCATGATTTTTGGACATGCACCATTGTAATATTAATGTTTTATGTGTATTTTAGATATACCATGCAAATCCCAAGGTACATGAATATGAAGTAACAAGAGTCACACTTTTCAGGTTGTTTTTTATAAAATATGCATAAATAATAGTCAAATATATTTGCCTAAAATCTGCCTAATATCTTAAAAGCATTTATTTGTACGAAAGAGAAAGACAAAAAAAAACTCATGTTTCTAGGCTTAAGCAAGTGGTTTATGCATCTTGTCCTAGATTGCTTGCCAAACAAAGTGCACTATGAAGTTCTGCTGATTTAATGATACTGCCAAATGTTTCAGACTCTGTGTCCTGGAAACACTTTGTACTTTGAGGATGTCCTCTGCTATAACACTTATTGCCTGGTGACAAATGACTAGGTGACAATGTAAACACCACTCAGGTTTAGACTAATGACACCTGTCTTAGACTAATGAGACTTTTTTCTAATGATGTAACATTTCCCATGAGTCTTGTAGAAATATTTCAACAGACTGCAAAAGTCTGACTCGTATACAGGAATTAATAATGATGACCAACAACTGCCCTGCTTGAGAAAGAAGCAGAAATCCAGCTATCCTAAATATCCAGATCCCTAACCAAATACAGAGAAGAGCAAAAGCCTATATGAGCAAAAGACTATGTAGTAAATTATAATAATAGGCTATATTTCTGCAGAATTAGATTCAATTTAAAGAGTTTTTGTTTTCCCAAATTTAATATAGTACTTTCCATTGAAAACTCCATTGTCCCAAATTAGAGACATCCAAACTGAACTCAATTTTATTGTTAACTACATTGGTCCAAATCAGCCCTGTGCTACTTAATGTAACTAAAGATATGCAAATTAATATTTCTTTAGCATTTAAAAAAAATTTAAGTATCAAATACACATAAAAACATCACTTTTTCTGGACTAACTGACCATGACAGCAAGTGACAACAAAATTTTGGCTAAACCATCCCATTCTTAATCCACAAATATGGAATAAATTAGTTGCTCACTTTTTAAAGCAACAAATTCACAAATGCCTCTGAAAAGAGGGAGTACTTTTAAATATGTTATATTCTTGTCTTGTTAATTCTTACACAACTTTTTATTGCTGACTGTATTTGGCAAGCTCAATCCAAGGGAAAGCGTCAATAAACTAACATTACAGCTGTACCATCAACAAACTAACATTTCCGAAGTAGCTGGCCACTGTGGCAGCTAAATTCAGACTAAATCTTCTCAGCTGATTAAATAACTTCCAAGAATATGGCACAAATAGTTGTCTGAATAAAAACAAATCCCATATTCTTTGTAGTGACAGCTGTTAGAGATGGTAGGCTACTGATATCATCAACTTTACATACAATTTAGTGTTGACCATCTTAGTCAAGCTCAACCCTGTAACCAAATAAATATTAATAACACAATCTTTTTTTTCTTTTTCTAAAAAACTAACAAACAAACAAACAAAAAATCATAAGAAACATAAGTTAATTAATTAAATCTAAACAAAATTTGGACTCATACCCGTCGGCCACTACAGCGTTGTATCTTAAATTAGGTGAAATCTGCAACCCTGTTACATATTTTGGTATAGGGCTATTTTGTTAGAGGTCCAAGCAGTGAATATCGTCTTCAGTAAGCGTTTGAAGAGCTGCTTATGCCCAAAGGCTACAGCTGCACTTCCACTTACCGTCCCAATTCAGACTCCAGCTCGTAGAAGTCCGCCAGCGTCTCTTTCTTTGATCCGTCGATCCAGTATTCAGGAGCGGCTCGAGACGCGGGCATCGTCACTTTCAGCATCTCCAACGCTTCAGTTCACTGTCAGCGGAGCGAAACAACATCACCAAATGACATGGAAGAAAACGAACACACAGTCCGGAGAGGCAAACAACATACATCTTTGTGGAAAGAGTTTCGCATTACCTGTAATGAGTGTTGGGTGGCGAGTATGTGTAGCGTCAGTCGATCGCGGTTGTCATGTCTCTCTCTGAACGGAGCGCGCGGCTTCCACTGGGTCTTACTGTCGCCTATGTAGGGCGCGCTGATTTTCTGTCTGTGTGATTTACCTGGATTCAGTGGACGTCACATATTACATAACAAAACTCCGGTATATTTTTGGCAGCTGCAATATTGCTAGATAATATTATGGCAAATTATAGATATATTTCAAGCTAGATTTCATCCATTTCCTTCATTGATGAAAGACACCATTCTGTCCAACACATTACTGACAATCTGTAAAACAACTAACGTTAGCTAGGTCAATCGAAGTCTGTCATATTTCACCCAAAAATTCGAGATTCGATCTTATTAAGGCTTGAATCCGACAGTTAGGTCTAGTCAAAAAAAGGTCTACTTTATTTTTTTCATTGTGCGTTTTATACTATAACCAGGAATTATAAAAGGGGTGCAAAATAGGCATTATGTATGTGTGTGTGTATATATATATATATATATATATATATATATATATATATATGTATGTGTGTGTGTGTGTGTGTGTGTGTGTGTGTGGTTTGTGAGGACACAAATGTGGATAATGACACGGGTATTACAACGAGAAGGTGATTTACGAAGACATTTTCAGTGTCCCCATAGTTCAAATGTCTTATAAATTAGGTTTTTTTTTTTTTTTGGAAACCTAAAAATGCTTAAAGTTTCCTGTGATGGGTAGGTGTAGGGTGATAGAAAATAAGGTCTGTACAGTATAGAACCATTATGCCTATGGAGAGTCCTCATAAACCATAAAAAACAATGTGTGTGTGTGTGTGTGCATATAGCCAGAGGGTAGTAACTGATTACATGTTATCTGGATAACCTAATCAGATTCCTAAAATTAAATACTTAATTTTACTTAATTAAACTTAAACTTAATTAAAATCCTGGTACTCAGACAACAATTGGGTCCCACATCTGAAGCATGTACTTTAGGATGACAGCAATTCCCTTACCAAGTCTGATTTAATGTGTATTTGACAATCATTTTTCTTTTTCAAATATGTCAATTTCAATGAAGATTTGAATGTGCTAATAGAAAGAAATCACACACACCGAGTCCAGATCTGTACTTAATGGGCCTGCATGACTGGTCATCCTTTAAAGCTCAAGCAGTGCAGGAGTGATCTGGGCTCCCACACAGAGAGACCCATCTGTTCACTATCTGCTCAACACAAAACAACCACAATCCCAGCTAACCACCAGCATCCCTCTCATCTCATATTCACTTCCTGGACACTCAGTCATGCAAAAAAATAAGAACTGGGAGGTGATGTAGGCTCTTTTTTTTTTTTTTGCATCTGCATGCAAAATAATGGACGTGTGCATATATATGTAACATACTATAGATTATGCACAGTGGGTCCAGGTATTTAGACACTATAACATGTATTAATATCAATTTTAAAAGACAAAATAGCAAATCAAATAGCATTTATTTATAGGGACAGTTCTACCCAAAACTGAAAATGCACTATATTAATCAGGCCATACACGATGTAGATGAGTTTGTACTGACACTTCAGTATAGGAACAATTTCTCACTATTTACTAGTGGCTTATTAGCATGCATTTTTAGCATATTGGCTGTTTATCATTATATTCTGCATATTCATATTCTACATCCCTAATCCTACCCAACCCCTTAACTTAACTACCGTACTAACCATTAATAATCGGGAAATTAAAGAGTTTGAGGCAAAAGTCGTAGGTATCGGTTTGCCAATAGTAATTAAACCTTACAAGTGAAAAGTCTGAAACCGTTCTAAAAAATGTCTGTGTATTCTAATGTGAGAGGACAACAGAGGATGAAAATTTGCACTGAAGCAGCACTATTATGGCCAGAAGTGATGGTTTTAGGTTAAAATGTGTTAATGATAGATTTGATTCTTACAAACAAGAAACTTTTCACTTCACAAGACATTAATTAATGGACTGGAGTCATGTGGATTATTGTGATGTTTCAGTCAGTTGTTTAAGCACTCATTAAGACAGCACCCATTCACTGCAGAGCAAGTGATGTCATTCTTAATTTTTCCAAATCTTTTCTAATTCAACTCTACATTTTGGACGGCCTGAGAAGTAGTACATCTTCTGCAAATTTTTTTTGTAAAACTAAAACTATACTTTTAGGTCTTGGTTTAATATTTTGTCAATCCTTCAGTGCCCATTATGTAATGTATATGACTGACATTATCTCCTTACCCAAACTATAAGAAGAAAAAAAAAATCACATAGATATGGTATTATTTGAAATTGTATTAACAAAATAAGGCAGTAACATTAAGTCTGATACAAACATTCAACAACTTGGAGAAAGGTGATTTACAGTAGTGCACTCTTGATATAAGACAACAGACAAATGTTCTGATTTAAGAGTGTCTGCATGGACATCCATGTCTCCTCCAGCTGTGCCGACACACTCTCCGCTTCCTCCATCAGTTCGGGCTGGTCTGCGATGAAACGAAGATGGAGCTGGAACAGCAAGATGACATTGAGTTAAAACTTCAAAAGACCTCTTTTCACTCAAACACCCCAAAATTGTTCTGTTACTAGATATTGTTTAGATGTAATAACATGACAGTATATAAAGTAAATTCTTTTATTAGTATTTACAGTGCAGAAAAAAGGAGACAGTCCTGAAAGATGCTGAACTATAGACCATAAAGGGAAATGTGTTCATGTACATTTGCTGCCATCTGCTGTTCAAAAACAGAACAAATCCAGTGTGTCATATCCAGCAAAATTACAACTTTCATGAAAAATGTATCTATGCACCTAAAAACACTGAGACAAATTCAAAATCATCACATCATGTGTATGTTGTAGCCCCTTTTATAAATGTAAAAAAATTTAATTTGTTAATACTATAACATTAAATGGCATTATTATACTTTATAAGTTTATCTTGTGTGAAAGATCCTACAAAAATTAAAGAACATTTATATATTTATTACAGCACGTTTATTATATAGAACAATAACATTTCCACTGACACTGAAAGTTTGGGACAGGTACAAAAATCGATTGAACAGGATTTATTTTATAATAAAATATTTGTGTAATATAATAGGAGCCTTTGCTATCACTTTTGATCAGTTTATTAAATTTTTGCTGAAAAAAAACTTATATTTACAACTTAGGTGCCCTTGGCCTTGAGGGTGCCACATCATAAATGGCTGTCCACTGCTCCAGGTGTGTGTTCATGGTGTGTGTGTGTGTTCAGTGCTGTGTGTGTGCACTTTGGATGGGTAAAATGCAGAGCACCAATTCTGAGTATGGGCTACCATACTTGGCTGTATGTCACTTTCACTTTTTTTCACTTTCATATTTATATGGTATTGTATCAGGATTTGCATGAAAATATGCAAAAACAATGTATTCAATACATAAAAATAAGAAATGTTCCTAGAGAATAAAATCAGCATATATAACAATGATTTCTCAAGGATCATGTGACTGACATTTTTAAATAAATTGAAATAGAAGTAGTTATTTCAGTGTTATTTCTATTTACTGTGTTTCTGATTAAGTAAATGCAGACTTGTTTCAACAATTTTCTACAATTTAAGCCCTTCATTGTTTATGATAAATATCAAATATGTTAAAATGTTTATTATAAATAATTTGCATTAATATTATAATCAGCACATGCATCTGCAACTGGATTCTAGATTTTCTGATTAACAGAGCTCTGTCTGTTAAGTTAGATAACATCTCATCCGGCATCATCACCCTGAACACCGGCGTGCCACAGGGCTGTGTACTGAGCCCTCTCCCATACTCCCTATTCACCCATGACTGCGTTCCTGTTTATGGCTCCAACACCATAAATCAAATTTGCAGATGATACCACGGTGATTAGTCTGATCAAAGATGATGATGAGTCAGCCTACAAGGATGGCACCCAGTTAACTTCCATGGAGAACATTAAATCACAAGCGCTGCCTGGGCAGGGTAAGAAACATCATCAAGGATGCCTCTCATCCTAATCATGGACTCTTCACCCTTCTTCCATCTGACAGGCATTACAGGAGCCTACGCTCTCACACTAGTAGGATCAGGAAGAGCTTCTTCCCTGAAGCTGTGGCACTTCTGAACGCCACACCACCAATCTAACCTGCACCTGCTCTCTTACTGCACTGGTCACAGTACTTTACACATATGTATTGCACTACTCATATTTTGCACAGTCTGCACATTGTTCAAGGTATTGCACTGTAAATTGTCCAAAGGTTTTACTGTACAAAGCACAGTAAACGATATCTATAAAAATATCATTGCATTACTGTTATTTTGCATAGAATACATTGTTTAACAATTCTATTGCACACTCATCCAACTGTATTACCACTGTTCTGTCATTACTGCTGTTCTTAATGTATATATAATCATACATTACTCTGTTCATAATGTACATATAATCCCTACACTGCATTCCTATTTATATTCTGTACATACTCTGCTTAATACTGTATAGCAACTGTACTTTCTGTAAATCATAGCTTCACTTACTCTGCACTTATATGTATATACAACACTATATTCTTGCACTTTTGGTGAGATACTAACTGCATTTCATTAGCTCTGTACTTGTACTCTGCATAATGACAATAAAGTTGAATCTAATTTAATTTGATAAATAATGACTAAATATTTCAAGGTTCAATTAAAAAAAAAGCTGCATTTCAGTCTTTATTTGCAATGTGGATACACGATTAATGCGAAACAGGATTTCTAGGTCAACTATGTTTGACGGTGAACAGGGGCTTCCCAGCATGATTAGAAAGAAACAGAAACCAAGCAATCAAAGGTTTTGTCAAACAAGAACCTCAGAAAAAAGGTTTTATAATGGAACTAAGTCAAATCTATTGTGTAAAGATGATATAAAAATGGTAATTACAATTGCATGGAAATGTAATTAAATATTACCAAATCTTACCTTAAGGAACAATGCTAGGTAGGCTTGAGCCAGGTCGAAATCTCTTTTGGACTGAAGAATGCTGCTGATCATCTTGAGGAAGCTCTGCATAACTCGGACCTCTCCGCCCATATCTGGTGACAGGGCCCGAAGTTCTGTTTCAATGGCAGAAGGGCCCAACTCTCTCAACAGCTTCACTGGCTCCTCATCTGTAATGATGATTAACACAGTGATCATTCACATCACAGCTATTGCAAACTCAACAGTACAGCATCAAGTATAAAGGGCTTACATGAGTTGTTGTCTAAAGCGTTTTCAAGCTGAAGGTAGAAGGTAGACTTCTGTGCCAACACTCCCAAGTTGACAACTTTAGACTAAAAAAAAAAAAGAGGCTAATTTAAAATATATATATATATATATATATATATATATATATATATATATATATATATATATATATATATATATATATATATATATATACACATATACACAAACAATAGAAACACATTTTACATATGTACAATAACATGTAAAAACAGCAAAATATTAACCATTTAAAATAAATTTTCTATTTTGATATATTTTTAAATGTAATTTATATCTGTGATGGCTTAGTTGAAATTTCAGCAGTATTTAGTGTTCCACAATCCCTCAAATCATTCTAATACACTGATTTGGGGCTCAAGAAACATTTCTTATTATTATGAATACTGAGCATTTGTTGTGAATATAAACATTTTTGTAACAATGACAAAGTATTTTCATTAAATTAATTAGTTCTCAATGAATATATTTATTATTATTTATTTTTTTAATGGTGGGTTATGTAAAAATATTATTTATCAATATACCACTGAATATTTTCATATTTTCCAGTCAATATTTTAGGCAAACTTAATAACAAATATACTTAATTTAATATATTCATTTTATACATACAATAATAAATTCCCAACAAAAAATACTCAGCAGGGTCACTATCGAAGGTAGTTTACCTGGTCCTCTGAGGGTGTGGTGGGTAGAGCAAACTGGGGCACCAGCCCTGGAATGGTGGGAATGAAGAAGGGTGCAGCTTTTGGCAATTTCGGGGGCTCTTTGGGTTTATTCTTTTTCTGTAGGTGAAGATTTTTCACAGGGTTTGTAATGTCCTTTCAAATACATCACAGTTAAGCAAAGACCGCTTTTTAAGTTTTACATGCACATACTTTGATGATGTCCAGATGCAGCAGGTTCTTCCAGCGTGAGTCAGGAAGCAGAGAGAGTGTGACCAGATGTTCATCCAGCTGCGCTGGTGAAATGTACTCAAGCATCTCAGAGCTGTCAGCATCTAAAACTTCCTCCTCTTCTGTATCTGTTCACAAGCACACAATCAACGGGACTTAGTCTCGAGTGAAATTATTTTCTAATTATTATCAATATGATAATGTGGTCACACCTTTGCTTGGGCAGGTGCCTGGCAGCATGACCACAGTCGGCTCATAGTCTGCAGGAAGAGGGCGCAATGACACCATACTGCACAGTGTGTTATTGGACCTAGAAAATATCCAAAACGACAGCATGATTATCCACACATATCTTTTCAGAAAAATCAGTGCTCAAGTGTTCATCTTGACATATAACCAACAATAAAAAATTGTTTTCTTCATAAAAATCAATAATTATATCATAACAAAAAGACTACCACGATCCAAAGGGGACATTTTTAGAATTAAACGTAACCATCAGACAACAGAAAGCATGTAGTACACGGTGTACAACAGTTTTCTTTTGTTTTTGTTTTGCAAAGCTAAATCATTTGATAATATAGAGACTTTAGAAATTTCTCCATCAAATATGATACAGTAGGCTTTATGTAGGGTTAGACAGTTAGGTCCATATATATTTGGACAAAGGCACAATTTTTATTATTTTAGCTGCTGACCAAAACATATTCAAGTTACAGCTATATAATAAATGGACTTAAAGTGCACACTTTTGAGCTTAAATTGAGGGTATTCTCATCGAAGTTAGAGGAAAGGTTAAGGCAATACAGCTCTTTAATATGTACCTCCCCCCTTTTTCAAGGGACCATGAGTAATTGGACAACTGACTTAAAAGCTGTTTCATGGACAGATGTGGGCTATTCCTTCATTATTTCTACATCAATTAAGCAAGTGAAAGTTCTGGAGTTGACTGTGCCTTTTGCATTTGGAAGCTGAATCCGCAGTCACAAGAGCTCTTCAGGTGAAACAGACAATTGTTAGGCTTCAAAAACAAAACAAAATCATCAGATAGATAGCAGGAAGAGTGGCCAAAATAGTCTGCTACATTCTGAGAAAAGAAATGCACTTGTGAGCTCAGCAACATAAAAAAGGTCTGGATGTCCACAGAGGACAAACTGATGAATTCTGGACGGAGATACAGGGTTACATTATGCAAGTATAACCGATATACATATTCATTTTTACCATTGTCTATTAAATTTATTAATGAGCAAATGCAGGAAGATAAAGATAAATAATGGTAATAGAGGGTACAAGAGGCAGGAATTGAGGACTGTGTTGTGTATTGATATATGATATATGTACTGTTTTTATGATGTAGGTTTTTGGAATTTAAATGTATTTTACTCTTTCATTTTATATGTTGTATGTTGTTATGTCTTGATGTGGCAGCAGTTTCCCTAATCTAAAACAAATTTCTCCTAACATTGACAATAAATGCTACCTTGACCTTGTATAAAAATGGTAATTCCTAAGCATTTTATATTTTTGTTCAACCCCTTGAATTAAAGCTTCAAGTCTGCACTTCAATTTGATCTACACACATAAATTCACAGTTCACAGATAGCCCTTTGTTTTCATTTTCATATTTTCCATATTTTCATAACTTGGTCACTGCATGAAAAAGAGCAGACGGAACATCTCAAAACATCTCTTTTTTTCTTTGCATGGGAAAAAAAATCATGGTTTGGAAAAAACACTATCATGAGTAAATAAAATAAGCCATTCATACATTCATCAGCAGATTAAAAGTTGCAACCTCAAGAACTCAACCCACAATTATGAGCAAGACAATTGTGCTAATGGCTTTCCAAAATTGTGCTGTTCTAATCTTCATCTCAAGTGTGTGAAAAATAACTGAAAAGTAAAAACAAGAGTTCACAGAGACAGTATCTGCAAGGCAATCTCTTACCACAAATAAATACCTAGGCCATCAACGTGTGACGAGGCAAGGAAGTTCCCGGTAGGGGACATACTGAGACTGACGGCTGCTGCATCTACCAGGAAACAGTCGACCAAACTATGAAAGACAGCAAGAAAATGTGGAAAGGTATGACAGTGTGAATGGAAATCATTCAATCACTTAATAGGGCCAGAGGGGACTTCATCTGCTAGAGGAATCCCCGTTTAATAAAGAAAAAAATTATATATGTACATATCCAATGTACTAAATGTCATTACGGCCACATCTTTGAAAGATAATAGTTATCACTTAATTAGGTTTTACTGGTTACTTTGAAACAATCTGTGACCGAGTAAACAGAAAAGGTCATCACAAATATCTAACCAGTAAATTACATAAAGGAAGGTGTCACTGGTCTGGTCTTTCCCTCCTTCAAAAGGCTACTTTTGTGGGTTACAGTAGAACTACAGTAGAACTGTTACAGGACACTAACGAAAATAATTAAATTTACTTTTAATTTAATTTTTTGCCTGGGTTCTAGAGTTACTTCATTCTTTCAGGGCCATAGTGTCCAAAAAAAAAAAAAAGAAGAAGAAGAAGAAAAAACAACAACAGCTAAACACCTCATTGTAAAAATATTTAGAAGCATTCAATTGAAGATAATAAACAATGACATTTAAACTAAATAAAACATTTACTAATATAAATACTCCAAATGCATATTTTAGCTCGACTCACTCACCTCATCAAATCCTTTACATTTTATGATATTCAGAGAACCGGAATAGAACCGAAAAGGTATAAAACAAGATTAAATTATAGTGGCGCTCATTGTAAATAACAGACTAAATTATTATTTTTTTTATTCAAAGTGAAACTGAAACAACTGGCGTGTATTAAATGCACTATACAAATTAACATAGGCTCATGTACCTCTCTCATCCAGCACAAATTTACATTACAATTTGCACAGCATGTTTCAAATGCTAAAAAAACAGATACTGTATACAATATTTATTATCGCTTGAAGGGATATTTCACCCAAAAATAAAAACTGTCATTAATTACCCAACCTCATGTCGTTCCCATCCCGTAAGACCTTTGTTCATCTTCAAAAACAAATTAAGACATTTTTGATTAAATCTGAGAGCTCTCTGACCCTCCCATAGACAGCAAGGGTTCTACCAAGATCAAGGTCCAGAAATGTAGCAAGGACATCGTTAAAATACAGCTGAACCACTGATGTTACCATGGACTATTCTGATGTTCTTGCTACATTTCTGGACCTTGATCGCAGAAGTATTTCAGTGTGGAATGGAAACAGCTCCAGTCAAGACTGCAAAGCCCTGCAGAGAGTTGTGCGCTTAGGTGAGCGCATTTCAGGGTCTGCTCTCCCCTCTCTGCAGGACATCTATCTCAAATGCTGCAGAAGCAGAGCTGCTAAAATCAAAGACTCCACCCACCCCAGTAACCATCTTTTCACTTTGCTGCCATCTGGTAAGCGCTTCCTTAGCCTGATGGCAAAAACTGAGAGACTCAGGAGGAGTTTCTTCACCCAGGTCATCAGGCTCCTAAACTCAAAACCAGCCTCTTAACATCCTCATGCCTCCACTTAATGTACAATTTATCAGTAAGATCTTCATCATTCACTAACTCACATAGTCACCCTGTTTGCACGTTTGCTTCTTGTACATTCTTGTGTATCGTAATATTTAAGACTACAGTATAATTCACATATGCACATCCCTGTATATCTTAATATTTAAGACTAGTTTACTTTCATGCACATTATTTTGCGTTCTATATTTAATTCTACAATATACATCTTTTTTATATTTTATTCTTATATTTTTATTGTTTACTTTTATTTCATTCTTACATAGCTATATTTATGTATATTTTCATCTGTGTTGTTTTCTTTAATAATTGCACTGTCCATGGAGTGGACCCGACTCACATTTCACTGCTGGTTATATATGCTATATATAAGTTTGTATGTGACTAATAAAAATCTTGAAACCTGAATCTTGAAAAAAAAAGTAGTAACCTTGCAGTCTATCGAGGATCTGATGATAGCCCTCGGATTTTGAAGATAAACGAAGGTCTTACAGATTTAGAATGACATGAGGTTGATTAACTAATGACAGAATTTTCAGTTTTGGTTGAACTAACTTTAATATTGCTTAAAATGTGTTTTTATTTTACTCTATTGCTAAATATTTATGTTTTGAAGCAATATTTAGTTAAATTCTTAAGAAGGGAAAGATTTATTTTTTACAGATTTGATTTATCATCAAGTTTAAATTATTTTAAAATATCATAATAAATCATAAAGATCCTACTTAGACTACCATCCTTACTAATGTCTTTGAACTTTCTTCACTTTGGGTGTTTTTCCTTAGCAAATATTAATATTAAATAGAATACAGAATTCATCAGACAGCAAAGTCACTTCCTTCATTAATTGAAAGACCCAATTGTGACATCCCAGTTGAACTGCCTTGGTTTATGTTCTAATCTTTATACCTGCCAGATGGAAGATCCCATGTTCTGATGGCGCAGTCCATAGACGCTGTAATCAGCCAACGTCCATCTGGACTAAATGTCTGGACAAAAATCATAAGGCACATTTCATAAAAACTCATTATACATTACTTATACTTAATTTCCTCATGCAAAAAACATTTGACTTACTTTCTTACATGGAACATAATCAGGAAAAATATATTTTGTCCAAATTATAAAACACAGTGGTAACCAGGACATGTCAAGCATTGTGTAGTATTGCTCATTCCATAAAAATTCCATGAGCATGAAAATTTGAATGAACATGATTTGTGTTTTGTGTTTGGATGAGTGATTATAAGAACAATTTTAGGTCAAAGTATTCCTTCGATACAATACGAGTTCATGATAATTCATGGGATTTCTCAACTTAATCTTAAAGTTGCATGAATTTAAAATGGAAAAGGTAAACTTTGTCCCTTAAACTCACCATGTCATTGATCTGCCCACGATGTCCAGTGAATCTGCGGACAGCTCTCCTGGTCTCCATGTCCAGAATTTGAACGGAAAAATCATCCAGAGCGATGGCGAGCATCCCGCTGTTTGGAAAGACCAAGCATAAATCGACATCATTCAAACACTGTCTGGAAAATTATTTCCCTTCTCATACGCCAATTGTAGCCAAATTGGTTAAAAATCTAAATAAAATTAAAAAAAATTCAATACAAATCTAGCTGAAAACAAGCATTGCATGTTTTGTCATTAACTGAATGTTAAAAAAGAAAAATACACAGACATTTACTAACAAACAATTGACTAAAACCTTTTAAACTGCACTACAGAAAAAAAAAAAAACATTCAGCAAGAAGCTTACAAGAATTGACAAGTTTTTGTTGGTAAGAACGAATACAATGATATGCCTCAAATCAACATATCAATTTATGCTGAAGAGCGAAGCCAAAGCCCAAATCGCATAAACAATATCTTCCCTAAGCAACTTGCAGTTTCACACCTCAACCGTTAATATAACATGCCGTGGGAAACCATTTTTAAAGCTTACAGTCATGCAAATGTATTAATTTTTTTTTTTACAAAAACTAAATCTAAGTTTTCATTTAGCCAAAAACCATATAATGCAATATGTAACATGCCTCCAAACCAGCTTCAGATGAAACTGAAAATCCACTTTTGGTCACTAATTCACAATGCATTTACAATGAAAATGTGGGAAAAATTCATTCATGTCTCCAATACCTGTCCCTGTGAAGCAGAGTTGATGCTGGGGAAGCTGGCAGGCTGTGTGTGTGCAACAGCTCTTTGGATTTGAATCTCCAGATTTTCAGAAGGCGATCTGCTCCCACACTTACTGTCAACTGGTTGAGAGCATCCACAGAGACCCCACGAACAGGCCCTGCATGTGCTGCACACACACAAAAAATGCCACTGAATCCAGACTTAAAATCGCATGTATTTCACCCCTGATGTTCAGTAAGTTAACCTACCCTTGTCCTTTCCATAATGCCCTCGATGAAAACCAGACTGCATGTTGTACACATCAATGTGTCCTGAAGACAGGGCAATCACTGCAAAGTTCCCACAGGATGTGACATCAACAGCCTGTACAACATATGACCAAACTGGATTTTAAATCATCTGTTATAAGACTGAATGGTCAGGTGATCACACATATTATCTACAGACTTACAGTTGCATGGACATTGAGGCTACGGTTCTTGTTGAAGCGTTCAGGTTCCAGCTTGTAGGCACCAATCGAACCTTTCTGGTAGTTCCATGTCGTAGTCACAAGGAAACCACGGTGACATGCAATAATGCCATCCCAGTCACTCTGACGAGCAGTTTCTATACAAAACAACAGCATAAACACAACATTGGCTTTCAGTATTTTAATTTATAAGGTCATTCTAACACTTGTTTCGCTAGAATCAAGAGGTCAGCAAGCACAGAGCTTAAAAGATAAAGGGATAATACATAAAAGTACATTTAATTCTCACCCTCATGTCATTCCAAACACAATACTTTTGTTCATTTTTGGAACACAAATCCAGATTTTTTTTTAAAAAAATGCTTTTTAATATAACATTTTTCAATATGTTATATTAAAAAACCTAACTGTGCATACTTTGGACCAATGACAATTGTTCTTGTGCATCATGCCCACACACACGACTGCACTTCCGTTTGTCATATTTGATGTGGTCTTTCTATGTGGGTTGATCAGTGTGAAAGGCCAAATTTAAAACCATCAAATATACTGAAACTTAGATTAAATTGCTTAAATCATATGGATTATTTTTATAACGTCTTTAGGTGCTTTTTGAAGATTAAACATTTTGCTTGCGTGGACTTTCAATGGATGGACAAAACTGATGAAAGAATATTCTTAAGTATCTTATTTTGGGTTACAAACTTGAACAAAAGTTAAGTAAGTTAATGATGACAAACAATAATAATCACAAAAAAACAAAACGATAATCACACCTGAGGCAAAAGTTGTGATGGCTGGAAGTCTTGCAGTGTCATGTGTCACACCTTTCTTTTTAGCTCTTGTTTTGTTGAGGGTACCTGTTGGTAAAAATAACCACTGAAGCCTTACACAAAGCAAACATTACACAAAGCAAAACTAAATGACATTAATATCCATAATGTGAAAAGGCTTATAATTAAAAGTGAAGTATATTAAGATACTCTCCATGACCAACCGATGGCGTGAGTTTGAGGGCTTAATTACCTTTATATACTTTAGCAAATAATTGACTGGGGAGATTGAGTGATGGAAACCTGGGGCCCATTTTTCGTACGTCGCTAACTAAGTTATCAAGATTAGATTGCAAGTTTTTAAGTAGAACTGATCATTAAAATCTGCCCCAACCACTGCAACTTTATTTCAAGAGTACCCTACTGATTAAGGGACAATAATTTTAAAATTATAATTTAAAAATCAATTTGAAAATAATATAATCAGGTCGCGGTGTCTGTAGGCTAATAGACAGGTTGACTTATTGAAAGATATCTTCATCAAAATAATTACTTTATAAATGCTGCAAAAGCAGAGCTGTTAAAATCATCAAGGACTCCATACACCCCAGTAACCATCTTTTCACTTTGCTGCCATCTGGTAAGAGCTTCTGCAACCTAAACTCAAAACCAGCCTCTTAACATCAACATATCTCCACTTCATATTCACTTTATCAGTAAGATATTCATCATTTTCTACCTCACATTGACATACTGACAGTGTCAACCTGTTTGCACATTTGACTCTTGTACATTCCTGTGTATCATAATATTTAAGACTACAGTGTACTTTCATGCACATTATTCTCTATTCTATATTTAATTCTACAGTATACATATTTTGTATATTTTATTCTTATGTTTGTATTGTTTACTTATATTTCATTCTTACATAGCTATATTTATGTATATTTTCATCTGTGTTGTATTCTTTAATAATTGCACTGTCCATGGAGCAGACCTGACTTACATTTCATTGCTGGTTATATATGCTCTATATCAGTGATTCCCAACCTTTTTCAGCTCGTGGCCCACGCAACCACACACATACTGTATGTTTGCGCGGCCCACAAAAAAATTCAAAAAAATTAACTGACCCCACTATTGTTGGGTTAATAACGAAGTACTCAAGAGCTAGATTGTTAACTGTATTTATTGAATGAACTAGGGCTGTGCGATATGAAAAAAAAAAAAAAAAAACTATCGTGATTTCTTTGATCAATTTTGTGATTGTGACACACCGATATGCTTTTACAGTCATAAGGATTAATTTGAAACATATTTCCAAAAAAAAAAACAATTAGAGCTTTATCAAAAAATTGTAACGTCTCTAGAACAGACATAAGTCAAAATTATCACTATAGTAAAGATGTAACAAAATGTATACACTTACGGCAACAACAAAAAAAAATCCAGTGTCCATGGACTTTTCTTTTTTGCCATGCATTGTTCATAGAGCTTATTAATTGTAGCGGTGCCTCAGGTGTTTGCAGTGTGTATACAGTCAGCAGCGAGAGTGCATAAATATAAAGCGAAAGGCCATTAAAATAATGCACGAGCGCGGATCTCTCAGTTCGCACGCAGATTTCCTTTGCAGTGTCACAAAACCAGACGTACTTGCTCAGATACATGCTGCTCTGCGCGGAGAGAGTGTGCACACTTAAAACATGTCTCCTCTCATTAAACTGTGTCCTGTGCGCTCACAACTCTCTCTATACTCATGTGTTAGATTTTAATTATTAGTTATAATAACACGTTTTTATTTCTAGCCTTTTACCGCGTGCAGTGTGAACGCTCTGATCAGTTAACATGGGCTCGGAAAAAAGGCGCATCACAGACAGTGTGTGAACCTGCAGTTAGGCATATGACCAGTCTGTTCTGTTCTAGCGTTAGGCGCAATGCATTCTGATTGGATCGGATAGCATACTACGGGAGGTCAGGGACGCAGAAAATAGATTTAGCGCACGCTCAAATCGTGATTTAGATTTAGAGTATCGGCTTTTATACTGTCATACGATGCATGCTGCGCATCAATTGGCCAGTCAACTAGACTGGCGTGAGCCAATAAGACTTCAGGAAAGGTCAGAAAGGAAGGTCCCCATAGCGGTAGCACTGCAGTGTCTTGAGACAACTCGAGAGGGACACATATGCTGATTTAGGGAAAATAAAATAAATCTGACCAAATTCTGACCATTACATCATATATAAAGGTATTACAGGGTTAAAATCTATTTCATTAAAATCTATGTAAAAAAAAAAAGAAATATTATTTTTAAAACAATCATCAAACAATGGCTGATAACAAGCATTACACACATTAGCTTTACATGCACAAACAAGAACATGTTGAGTAATTATAGTCATTACCGTGGCCCAAACTCTTGTTGAATCTTTCATGAACAGTTGAAAATGACTGCAAAGTACCATCTTGACCTATTACAAGAAATATTAAGATATTAATTATGCTTGAATATATTTATATACAAAGATTTCCCTTGTCTCCAGTCTTCAAAATTGCTTTATATGAAAGTACCTGCACTAAGAATGTTTAAGCCGCTCTGGTCATTGTGCTTAATTTTTGTTGGTGGGGCGCTGTGACCAGTTCGCTGTCTTAGCAGACGTCCATCCCCTCCGGCTACATCAAAAATCCACACCTAAATCACACAAGCCATTGTTTACTGCAATAATACACATTGGAATTCAATTTAGGGCTGGGAGACAAGTGATATCATATCGAGATTACGATCAAATTTATGTAGACAATGATGAGAAGCACTGGATACCTTTACTCTGTAAAGATTCATCTAACAGCCTATCACACAGCAGAAATAAATTAACAGTCAGTTAATGGATGGCACTAAAATATCTGCATGTCTCTGACAATTCTTCAAACTAAATGTTCAGTTTAACTTGAAGAAAATATGACAAAATAATTACTGTATAATAAAATGTTATTCTTAAAGCAATAATAATAATAATTTCAAGGATATCTTACAACAAAATTGTTTTTGTCATTTATTTATACAGTTATTTTGTACAGCATCTCATTTGGCAAAAAATAAAAGTGAATATAAAATAATGTTGCTGCAAATTAACTTTTTTTTTTTTCATTTGAAAAGACTGATTAAATTCCTAAAGTAAATTCATTTTATTAGACATGATTTTTGTATGATAAATGTGTACTGAATTATAAAACTCCAGAAAATAAAATAGATTTCATGGGTTCCTAAAAAAACGCATCTTACTGTGTGAAGATTAATTGTGAAGAAACAACTTTTTTTTAAGTTTCCATTCATTTACAGACTGGAACAAACATGTGGAAAGCATTTCCTACCCCCTTAATTGTAAATAAATATTGTGATAAATATCATTCTCTTATGATATGGAAAAAATATTTTGATAATATATGTAGCCATATCACCCAACCCTAAATACATCTGATTATTCACATCTTGAAATACAAGTCTCAGCAAACAATACAAACCCGTATGGCATTGTCTGCTCCATTAGTGATCAGGAGGGGTTCGTTTTGAAGAAATGTGAGGCCAGCGATGGCTGTTGTATGAGCATCCCGCATCTGACTGACTAGTTTCTTCTCCTCTAAATCCCACAATCCTATGTGTCCGATAGGACTGCCAGATGCCATTATTGGATGTCCGTCTGTCCAAGGACAAGGACAAAGTAAGTTCAATAAAATGGGCGAAAAAATATATAACACACTTTGTGAATCCTGAGTAACAACATTACCTGTCCTGAAGGATAAAGCCGTGACCGGACCCCAGTCCTGTTGGAACTTCATCAGCGTTTCATCAAATCTGATATTATGAATGATGATCTGCCCAGATGCTAAACCCACACCCACAACATCTACAGCTGGAGTCTAAAGAGAATAGTTTTGACAGAACACATTGCACATTAGTTACCAATGATCTATTAAAGTAGTGATGGTTTATGGGTTATCCACTGACTAGTTGGTTTAGTCTTAAAGGTGCTATAGAATGCATTGATACAATATTTTAAAAAACTACGTGACATTCAGGCAGCCAAGTATGGGGACCCATACTCAGAATTCGTGCTCTGCATTTAACCCATCCAAAGTGCACACACACAGCAGTGAATACACAACTGTGAACACACACCTGAAGCAGTGGGCAGCCATTTATGCTGCGGCGCCCAGGGAGCAGTTGGGGGTTCAGTGCCTTGCTCAAGGGCACCTCAGTCGTGGTATTGCCGGGCCGAGATTCGAACCCACAACCCTAGTGTTAGGAGCCAAACTCTCTAACCACTAGGCCTCAACTTCCCAATATTTATATTTATATTTTATGGTTTAACTGGTGGTGACTTTGTTAGTGACTTCACATTGCTTCCAAATGCAATTTTTATTGATCACATTCCTATTCGCGATCATTGTGGTAGCATGTGAAGGCAGCATTAGTGAAAACAGGCAATGGTAGCTCTAGCAATATTAGCCTTACAGAGAACCAACAAGCTCTTTTGGAAAACAAAACATGATTTTGATGTTTACTTTGTCTGGAGTCTGTACGTTTGACCACGAAGTGTTGGTATTGATCCTTCTTTCAGAATCAATCTTTGCACAACTCCAGTGCTGAACTGACACTTGTTTGTGATGCAGTCCGGCGTAAAATGTTAACAAAAACGTATAGCACTTTTCCATTTTTTTATTTTATTTCCTGTGACATTTCCTTCGAAAATGAAATTTAACCCCCGTGTTCTCAGCGACCTATGGAGACTCCTTTGTTTATTGGTTCATCCCAACACACAACACTTTTAATGGCTCTTTGGCACTGTCTTTGTGTCTCCAGCAGTTACAGCAAGAAAACAGTAATGTCGGGCCGCTGCTTCTCACTCAGCACTGTGTATATGGTAATAAGGCAGAGAGTGTCACTAATAGGAGGGACTGTCCCTGAGTATGACGTCATAGCAGTGTGAAATCTGGAACTGCTAGTGTGGGGAAACGGTTTATGATTTATTGGGATTATAAAACAATGATGGGTGTATTTTTACCTTTATAGATAAAATGATAGGTTGTTTTCACACACTTTGGCCACACAAATGTTCAAACACCTTATAAAAGTGATTTTTGTATTCTATGGCATCTTAGATGTTGCATCTTAATGTTTTCAGAAGCAATGGTGGAAAACAGATTAGGACATCTCTGTTAATGGGATGCAACACGGAGAGAATTTTAGCATCTTTGATAGTTCTGTGCAAATTTTTTAATACTCAAGAGGTTTCATTTGCTGAATATCTGTTATTACTCTTTGAACATGACAATTATGAATATGTGAAATATTATTTATTTTTTTAAATATAAAGAAGAATAAAGAAAGAAATAAAACCAACCTGTTGAAGAACAGTAACACCAGATGCCCATCCAGGAAATGTAAACAGGAGTTTGCTGGGGTAAGAAAAGCAGAATTCGGTTTCAATAATTGATTATCATATAACATTTACTGTACTACATTACTGCATTATTAACATAAAGGTTAATTCTCAAAAAATGTATATCAAGAAATGTCCAGTGCTGCATTCCCCAAAAGCACCGTAAGCTAAAGAACATCGTAGACCCATTTAAACCAATAGAGCTAAATACGTCAAACTTACATTAAAATGTATTTACATAAAGACAGTACAACATTAAAATAAATATTTACTATTTTAATAAAATTTGAAACACACTTTTTAAAAATATAGATAGTAATATTTATTTGGTTACACTTTATTTTAAGGTGTCTTTGTTACAGTGTTATTGTACATTGAAGTACTGAGTAGTGCTAATTAACTACATGTACTTACTATATGGTAAGGTTGAGCAACACCACAGTAGTGAAATCTGGCTAAAAAGTTTTTAAAATTAAAAACTTGAAAGTGGAAAAAAATGGGAATTTTTGAGTAAAAAAATGTTTGGAATGTAAGTTGGATGGCATGTTTTGGTGAGAATACACCCTCAGATCTTCATCCCATTATTC
This sequence comes from Carassius gibelio, assembly GCF_023724105.1. NCBI lineage: Eukaryota > Metazoa > Chordata > Actinopteri > Cypriniformes > Cyprinidae > Carassius > Carassius gibelio. The sequence goes on from NC_068400.1 coordinate 20,078,992, forward strand.
CTTGATTTAACTGTATATACACAAACTTTAAATGTTATGGAAGCTGCAGTATATTCAGAATCCATTACAAGTGCATACTTTGATTTGATGTTCCATAACTGAAGACTCCCTTGACTGCTTCCAAACAGGATTTTGTTCAGGTAGGTGCTCGGATGCATCAGAGCAGAGACTTCAAATGATGTTTTGTCATATGAAATCTGCAGGTATGTGTCTGCAGTGAGATTGACAGAACATATTACATACATTGTGAAGATATCCTTGATTCTTTTGCAAGAAATAAATATAAATCTAGCAAAAACAATAAAAACCAACCCTCAGACTCCACATCCCAAATAATGACAACATTGTCCTTGTCAACAGAAATCAGATGATCTCCGAAAGGCAACAGTAAGTGCACATCAGCTTGATGGCCTGTGTATGTGTGAACAACCTGGACGAAAGAGACAAAAACATGTAGTATTACACTGAACTAATTCTTATTTCATTTAAGTCTCTTTAGTGTTTTGCATCTTTAAAAATACAGTACATCTCTAACTGTGGACACTTTACCTCTTTGTTTTTTGCAAAAGCAGAGATAAGTTTTCCATATGCAGCATAGACAAGCATACGATCTGCAGCCAGGGATGAAATGTCTTCTGGGAGGGCATTACCTGTACGAGTGGTTATTACAACTGTTTTAATCAAATGCATAAGGAAACTATAATTTGTGGATTTGTGAAAAGTGGACTGTATAACATAAATGCATGCAATCCAACTTACTGACTGCAACGATTCCAAGTTTCTTTACCTGCCAGAAAAAAGATGGGTTCATTTTATACTTCACTCAAAGAATTATGAATTACAATTTAAAATAAATAAATAAAATTTTAAACACACTTTTTTTAAACACTCAAGTCTATCCAGTAAAAAACAAAAACATTTTAAACTATCTAGAAGTCTTATTAAAAGTCTACAGCTAGCTGAAGCTTGACTTATAATTATTTACACAGGGGAGATCGACCTGTATTCTGCTAACATTAATGCAATTTTGTCTGTCTGTAAGGAAGAAAAAAATCTTTGTTCTGTCCAATGATTGTAAGCAGTCATTAGGTCCTTGAGACTGAAGATATTTTAACGGTATTGTGACAAAAATATTTAAACCCATCAAATCTGAATCCAAGACATTAAGACTTTTTATGGTCTTTTATTAGGAAAACGTTAAGACATTAATACTTAAGGACCCACAGTCAACCAGAATTTTAACACCTCCATTATGTCATTAATTACTTACCCTCATGTCATACTAGACCTGTAAGACCTCCATTCATCTACGAAACATAAATTAAGATATGATAAAATATGAGAGCTCTGAGAGCCTCCATAGACAGCAAGGATACAACCACGATCAAGGTCCAGAAACGTAGCAAGGACATCAGTAAAACAGTCCATGTGACATCAGGGGTTCAACAGTAATTTTACAAATCTACAAAAATATTTTTGGTGTACAATGAAAAAAAAAAAAAAACTACTTTATTCAACAATTCTCCTCCTCATCTCTTAAGCTGTGGTGCTGCCACTGTGGAGAGAGTATCATGACACATTCACTTTGTGTTATCTTTGCACACAAAAAGTATTCTCGTAGCTTCGTTAAATTATGGTTGAACCCCTGAGCCCCTTTCACACTGCCATTCCGGCAAATACAGGATTAAAGCGTTCCTGCAATTGTTCCCTGGTCGCTAGATTTGGCACTTTCACACTGCCAGTGATGACCCGGTATATGTGCGTGCTTTCACACACAACCCTTGAAGATCCCGCAACGACACGTGACATCAGCGCGTGACGTGTAATGTACGAGTCGACAACGCTAGGCACGTTATACTTTCACTGAAGCAAGCAAACGATCTCGGCGTCAGCGCGGAAAGTGAGGAACTAACTGATCTCTGCTTCATTACAGTTTGCACATGTGATTTCGTAAAAGAGTCGCGCGATAACGCGCGTCATCACTTCGACACGGAATTAGATCTGGCTTTTGTTCACACAGCGCTCGTACCGGGTCGAACTCCGCAATGTTACTAGGTCCCCGACCCGGATTCAATTCGGTAATCAGTCCCGGGACGTGGTTGCTTTCACACAGGAGGCGACCCGGCAATGTTCCGGAAATATTGCGGGTCCGACGTGCAGTGTGAAAGGGGCTCTGGTGTCACAAGCCCCTTTCACACTGCCATTCCGGCAAATACAGGGGTAAAGTGTTCCTGTAATTGTTCCCTGGTCGCTAGATTTGGCACTTTCACACTGCCAGTGATGACCCGGTATATGTGCGTGCTTTCACACACAACCCTTGAAGATCCCGTAACGACACGTGACATCAGCCCGTGACGTGTAATGTACGAGTGGACAACGCTAGGCACGTTATACTTTCACTGAAGCAAGCAAACGATCTCGGCGTCAGCGCGGAAAGTGAGGAACTAACTGATCTCTGCTTACAGTTTGCACATGTGATTTCGTCGCGAATGTTGATCTTCCTTCAAAACAGCCGGTAAAAGAGTCGCAAGATAACGCGCGTCATCACTTCGATACGGAATTAGATCTGGCTTTTGTTCACACAGCGCTCGTCCTGGATCGATTACCGCAATGTTACTAGGTCCCCGACCCGGGTTCTATTCGGTAATCAATTCCTGGACGTGGTTGCTTTCACACAGAAGGCGACCAGGCAATGTTACGGGAATCTTGCGGGTCCGACGTGCAGTGTGAAATGGGCTACAGACTATTTAACTGATGTTCTGGCTACGTTTCTGAAACTTAATCATGGTAGCAACCTTGCTGTCTATGTCCCTGTTTGCGTACAGGGACATAAATAACTAAAAATGATGCGTGGACCATGGTGTCTGAGATTGTTGGTGTTCCTGGTGAGCTGCTTATGTGCATTGACTTTATATGAATTATAATATAATGATATAATAAATAATAGTATAATAGTCACAGTTCACTCTGAAACCTTTAAATCATTTTTCCTGATTATACTTACATTAGGTAATGTTTATACCTGATTATACTTAAGTAACATTATCAGTGCAGGACTTTTACTTGTATCAGATTATTTTTACAGCTTGGTATTAGTGCTTTATACATTATAAGGTAAAGGATCTTAATAATTTGTCCACAAAAATATTAAATGAGGTTAACTTATAACGTTACCCTCCTTGTGGTCAGTCTGCACAAGTTCAACAAGGTTGTTTCCTTTGCGGCCACTTTAAATACAAGATAAGCATTCGATGTTCACCAGAGTGTCCAAAATCTTTCTACAGCATTGTTGGCAGCGAGACCAGAGCGATTTTTGATGCTCTCCACGGAGGCAGTGTGAACACAGAGTTACAGATTTAGAACGACATGAGGCTGAGTAGTTAATGACAGAATTTTCATTTTTGGGTGAACTACCCTTTTAATCACTGCACTCAATTGTGCGATGGTACCGCCACAGTACTTTTTAAAAATGACACTTTTGATATATACACAGAAATTTACATAACAGTGTATTAACGTTACATGGTACGTTCAAGACGTTCAACCGCACATTACTTTTTGGGAAGTTGCCATGGTTTTCAAATGGTTCTCTCAAGTTCTTCTCCGTTCATTTATTCTGCACTTACATTATAGGTGTGGAAGCACTGTCCGACTGCAGTGATCACATAGAACTCTCTGTGCTTCTGATGGAATCGAAGCACGTGCGCCAGATGATTCGAGTAAAGTCCCAGCGCCCTGAATCCAGAGAAGATCGCGCTTCCTTTCTTTCCAGCAGACATACTGCTTGCGTATTTTCACACGTGGAATCTTAAATTTCTGAGTGTAAACAGAATCCTGATAAATGTCTAATACCGTCTCCTCCACATTCCTGTATCACTAGCCGCTGTTGTCAAACAGTGTTACACTAAACACAGTTCGTGTGAAAACTCTCTACGGCAAGTTAGGTTCCTACCAACTTATACTAGGCCTATTTTAGGTTTTAGGTTCATAAACAAGCTGACAAACCAGCTTATATGTGCTTTACCGAGGTTTTTTCATTTTCTTTGTTGAAAGGAAAGTTGAAAGTCTGTTAATATAAAATGTTAAATTCTGAAAAAATAAAAAGTGACACAGTGAATTCACCCAAAGAAAAATATTTTAAATATTTAATTGTTTAACAAATATTTTAATATAAAAAATTCCTGCAGTGTACATTTTACAATCATCCATAAATACATAAATTTTCCATAGCCAACAATCAGCTGAGACTTTTTAGATTACAGTAACAGCTTTAAACAAATTTCTGAGTGGCTTTTCTTATAAATAGCTTAAATTCTTTGAAATAAATCCACACCAGCATCTCAGGAAGGATTTCGTAGAGCATTGTGTTTTTTGCAGGGGAGGTATATAGGCACATTTGTTCTAAAAAGAAAATTGCATGCATGTAATTTCTTGACAATTACAGAAATTAAATTATTTTGTTCTGAATGTTAATATTAGTAATTGTAATGTGACAAATTTGTTCTTACACTGCTTTCTCGTATCATATCTTGTATTTCCTGCAACTCCGGACAGTTTTCATTTTGAGTCCAGCTAAAGATGCATCTTACATCTTTTTTTGTATGTGTCTGGAAAACAAAAGGTAAATGCAATATAAGCAATACTATAATTTATATTGTTTTATTGTCCTTTTCACAACATTTAAAAACTGTAAAAAAAGCAATATTACAATTTCTGTTCCCTCTTTCCATTTTTATTTATTTATTTATTATTTTAGGGAAAACTAAATGAATGTGAACTGATAAATAACTTACTATATCTTCACAAGATAAAATTTTCTGGTGGGAAAAATAAAACATTAGGTTTAAACAGGTCAGTGAAGAGGAATTAAAAAAAATTAAACATTAAAATGTTTGGCATTAGAAATATTAAAATGAGCATACCTCCACCAGAGGATTTATTAGGTAAAGGGAATCATATTGAATAGTCCGAAGACATTCTTTCTCTGGATTTGACATGACGAAGTGTAATGTGAGAACTACAAGCAACAGCTCTGTGAAGAAAAAAAAAATGTCAAAGAGATGAGAAAAAAAATTACAACACATGCTCGCTACATTAATGCAAGGGAAATAGATCTTACCATAAAGCTTTCTGCTGTCCATCTTCAAACATTGTTTCAAATCACAAAAGACACCTCTTTTTATATCCCAAACTGACTAAGTTTTACCTCAAATAAGATGCTTACACGACTTATTTTACACGATGACTCAAATCACATCGCTGGTCTTCTTCGTACTTTTCGTACGAATTCCACAGATGTGACCGAATCATCCAGAAAGCAACGCAGATCAAATTCTAAGAATTTCCACAAGAACAAATATTGCAATGCAAAATTTCTATGATGTATTTGTTGTGGTTTCAAATCAGGTTTGATAAAGATCAATATTTCTGTCCCACAAAATAATCTTAAAATCAAAACATGTCCTATTTTTAAATGCGTGTTAAATTGCAACATAAGTGGGAAACTCCATGGACGTAGCCAGGAGTTGAAAATTATTGAGGTTCCGGAGCTGGGGGGTCACTTTAAAAGAGACCGACATGTAAGATATTGTGGTTTATGTACAATATCTTACTCAGGACAATACTAAATAAAAAATAACGTGCATTTAGTATGATCTTATTTTTTGAAAATTATTCACATTTTCACAGATTCTGCAAGGGGTGCCCAAACTTTCGAGCCCCACTGTATAATAAGTTGTGTAGTCGTCTATAGCTCTGTATCATGCTTGAGAAATTCATGTCGTAATACATGTAGCCTACAGTTGTAAGGTCTGAAGAGACTAAAATGCAATCATACTGGAGAGAAGGCAGTGGCAATTTGTGGAAAAACCTTTAATGGTGCATGAGTTTTGTTGACTTATATGATAATGGATTCCAGGGGTATGCATTTTATTTATTTTAAATGCATAAATCTGTTGCATTTTGAGAGCAAGATCAAGTGACCACATCTATGAAGAAATATGTCCTCTTGTAAACAATTTTGTGCTGTAGTAGTTTTATTGATTGGTTGCATGTAAATGTGATGTTATTGATAGAGCACAAGTTTCACTACATGAATTCATAAAAGTTACAAATGCTTTTCTGTCAAGAGCAGGGGGTGATTTTTAAGCTGACACAAATCTAGAGATGAGACATGAGTCTGGGTTCACAAGAAGGAGATGAAGTCAAATTTGTACACATTTTAAAACAAATTGTCAGTGACGAATACATGACTGAAAAAAATGTCTGCGTGTGCATTATGAGCAGTTTTTACTGTAAAATGTCATTGATGATCTTACTAATAAAATTAAGTGAAATTAACTTGTTTTGAATAAGTTTGTGGGCCTTTCTAAGTTTAACCAAGTAATCTCAACGTTTTAGCACAAAAAGTTGTAAACTAAATGGATTCAAGTAAGCTGTACTTTAAATAATGAATATTTTGAATGTTTTCGACTTGAGTGGTCATGTGCAGTTCCACAAATCAATATGCAACGTAATTCTGATGGGAGAAGCACATGGAAAGGTGAGTCAGCACATGTTTGTCATAATTTTTAATTGCACAATTATGTCATGGATTGTGCTAATCGAAATCGAAACAGTCGTGCATCACTGATCTTTGATGGCAAGTTTTTAATCAATTAACATTTTTATGTTTTATTTCTTTTTATTGGGACTCATTCATAATATATGAGCAAAACATTTTTTTATTTAAATAGTTTGTAAAGCTGTTCTGACCTAAATTTTCAGATTCATGGAAATGTTTGTATTTTCAAAATACTTGCTACCCTGTTTTTTCATGAATGAAGGAGAATTTTCTCATCTATATTTTTTAACTTGAACCAATGGAAAAAAATATAAATTGTCCTAAGAGCAATTTATTTAATTTTCATTGTCTCAAGTTAAAAAATATAGCCTAGATGTAAATCATTAACATACATTTTTTTAATTGAATGAATGAAACATTTTTTTTTTCCGAGCACTGTCATTGCATTTTTAGAAGACATTTATTCATACTAATTTGACATTTCATTCTGTGGTTTAACTTTCCTTTTCAGAGTTGCAGATAATTTCAGAGGTTATGAAGAACAAAGGTCAACACTCTGAATATTGACTCATTATATTTTTTTGCCAATAAAAGCCTTCGTCACTGCCAAAACTTTTGCCCATGACTGTACACCCTAAGTCTAAAAATGCTTATAATAGCTGGATCTGCACCCGCGCCCTCATTCAAGCACACATAGACATGAAAGGTTTATTGACTCATGATTTTTGAGGAGGTACGTGGGAGGTTATGCTTGTTACGTGACATAGCTGTAACAGAAATGAGTCGAACCAGACAAATTAAAGAGTCTATCAAAGCTGTATGCATTGAAACACGAGAGCCGAATTCCTCAGGAAGTCATAAATCAGTTCTAGTGCCACAAGAACCAAGCAAGATGACCAACCAACCAACCAACTTGTTCACACAACAGCTTTCAACATTAACACCACTAGAACAATTATTTACAATTTCAATTCGAAGAAGAGATTGTCAAATTTGTTGTTCATAATTGAAATGCAACGCTGGACATCACATGGAAACCCATGAGAGTACTGCACAAGTCCCATTGACCCCCCCCCCCCCCACCTAGCAGAACCAGACTGAAATTCCTAAGGGGGGGAAGGGCTTTAAACCTCTGTCTTCACAGAAAAGTCCTTTGCCAGAGAATGGCAAAGAAACTTCTTTTGTACATATATATGGACCAGAATGAACTCAAAAAGACTTATAAATGAATCATTCCATTGCTTAACTCCATATTCATTTATGTGTAACCCACACATTTGACTATCATGTATAATCACTTATTGTGTATGTCTTTTGATAACTATAGGATACATAGTCATGTCTAGTATTGATATAATCGAATTTTCTTGCTTGATATTGTCCTGACAATCATTTATTTGTAAAATATATCATAATCGTGTTATAGGAATCATGTCCAAAATTAGACCCTGCCAGAGCAGGAACATTCGGACCACATGCTTGGTAAGATAAACATATGATTTATGATACCCCCCGAGCCAAGACAATATCTGATTGGTCAAGACAACATTTGAGGTGTGGCCAACAGGCCAGTTTAAATACCTAGGACATCGTAAAATCTTTGCTTTTAGTTCTAGCATTGCTTGTGCTATCAGTCATCCCAGTTTCTAGTCTCTAGCTATGCTTCGGCTAGCTTGTAGCATCTAGCCATGCGGTTAGTCATCATTGTTCTTTGAGCGCGGTTCCAGCGTGCCTGCCTGCTGCTACTATGCCACGATGAGAAGGAACACAACCTAGTCTCTCAAACTTTATTTCTTTTCTTTTCCGTTTGAGAGTTTCGTGTTCTGAGTTAAGTTTTGTAACGTCCGTTCAACTTCAACCAGTGCACACGACTCTGCACTTTCAGCCAACGCCCAACAACCACGGGCTTCCCAAGACGTCACTTCAGAGACTGAACTTCCAGCCAATCAACGACCTCGGGATAGCCCTTTCACCGAGGCTCCTTCTTCACAGGAGATGCAAGTAACTTTACCTCCAGACTGTGACCTTTACTGGTGTATCTAATATAATTTTAACCTCATTGAGGAACTCAATGCGAGCGCTAATTACGTGATTGATGGTTGTTCATGTTTATGCAATTTAACGTATTGCTGTGAACTTGGGATTCCTTATTTCCATTCTCTTAAACTCATCTTTCCCTAACTTTCGACCTTCCTGCAACTTGTGTGAATGTGTGTGCGCGTGCGTTTAAGTGTTAGATTAGTTTATATGTCTTAGATTTATCTAATAAAGCCTTATTCATATTGAAAAGAGAAGTATCTTGTGTTTTGTGCTTACAAGTTAATGTCTTAAACTGCCGATCTTGTTACTGTGCTAATTGATAGTGTTTTCACTATAGTTTGGATATTAGTATCCAGCGCAGATTTGATGTTCAACGGCTCGTTCAGTGAATCGCAGGGCGTCTCATTGATCAGCCGTGAAACAGTGATTCTGTTCAAATTCCCTTTAAAATCTTAAATGATTCCCTTTGAGCTAAATTGACCTGTTTCCCTTACACAGCAGTCACGATAGCACTGTGTAACTGATATAGGCTTTTGTTTATTTTTCCTTTTTATTCAAATCATTTCCAAACGTGCTATATATCAGGAAATATCTTGATTCTCAAATATGTGTAAGTAAATGCGATTCGCGCCTTTACAGATTATTTTATTTGAACAATTAATGGTGGGCCAAGTAGACTAATTAGGCTACGTTCACACTGCAGGGCTCAATGCTCAATTCAGATTTTTTTTTTTTTTAAATCATTTTTTTTTGCATGGCCGTTCACATTTCCAATTAAATTCGACCTTTTGTGATCGCCTGGAGACTTGGGTCTCTGCAGAGCAAAAGTGGGCGTTTATCACCATGTGGGTGTTTTGAAACTACTGGGTGTTTCTGAATCATGCAATCTAAATGACCCCCCTTACCCCACCCCTAAACCTAACGTCACTATTACATCAACCAATCAGGTATCATGGTGTAAAACACCTTGATCTCGTAACTCCCATTACTTTCCTGCAGAGACCTATACTTGAACTCCTGTGTGAACAAGTTGTGTTGCATGCTTAATATTTTTTGGTGATGCAGTTTGGTGACACCTTTTTTTTGTCTGCAATATTTAGCCTATTTTTCATTTCATTTTATTTTAACATAAGTAACATGCTATGAAGATTCATGACATAATAGCACAAGGTTCACACAAAACAGATTTTAGACATTTATTTTAAGCATGGTGTTTAATAAATTAGAACTTGATCATTTACTCACCCAGGAACCATATTAGTTATACACATGCATTTCTGCGTACATAATGGCTTCCAATTCAAAGAATTGATTTTTTTTTTCTCTTATATCATGTTAAACCTGACAAATAGAAACATTTTCACTGTTTGAAACACTGGCACAGGTTTCACTAAGGTGCAAATAATAATTTAATGGCAATTTATTTAAAAACGTGGCACAATGTTGCCAAATAAACATCACATTTACACACCACATTATGAAATTTAGTGACCATAATAATAATTGAAATCCAGTGCTAATGTGAAAGCATATTGACTATTTTGCATAAATGTGTCATGCAATCAACAAGACAACCAGTGCGCTTTATGAAACCAGTAGACTGACAAATCACAGGAAGAGGTAAAGAGGACTTCAAATGTCTGCAATAATCAATTCATATCAGGGCACATTTTTGGAATGTCCAACTCAACCAAAAAAGGACCTTTCCATGAATAAGGAAGGAATCAATGTTTTCAGAATCATTCTATTTAAGTGTTTCGCAGCAGCATTGAGTAGATCATCTTGGTGATCTGCAGAACTAAGGCGTGAAGCGAGTATTGCACCACGATGGACCCGAAGCCTTTGTAGAAGCCCATGGTGCCCTCCTCACGCCGAATAGCATTAATACAGTCCCTCATTCCTTCATACTGCGTGTTTATTGGCAACACTTCAAAACCCAGGTCAGTGTTGTCGATGATAGTGCGTGTTCCCTGGATATGCAGCCTGTGCAACACCGTTTCCAAAGGAAACAGCAGCACATCTGCGCACAGGCTAGCAGCAAAGCTGGCCATGAGCTCAGGGAAGTATGAATCCAGCATAGACTGGACCGCGTCCGTTTGCGAGTCAGGGGACGAGTGCTTTGGTGAGCCGTTGTTCCGACGCCGCAGCAGGTAAAGAACCAGCCGCTGCACGCTGGAACTGATAACATAGTGGAGGATACCGTGGAGAACCGTGGGGAACACCAGGTTCCAGAGGGGAAGGAGACGCTTGCTGTGAGGCACTCCCATCCCTATTACACGCCCAATACCCTCTTTCACACAATCCAGGATGCCGGGGTTGTCTCGGATTATTTCACTCTGGTGAGAGAACATGAAGACAAAGCAGAAAATTTACTTGGGCTGGGCGATAGAACAACAACAACAACAACAAATCTCAGTATTTTACAGCTTTTTGACTATCTCAGGATGTTTATTATTTTTTTTTTTATGCTGAAAATGATATATTTAATCTAAAAATGCATTTATGTATTCACCTAATTATTATTATTATTATTATTATTTTTGCTATGACAACCAACAGCCACTGTTGATTCAATTTAAGATTTTTTAAAATATATTTTAAAGTTAAATCTAAGAAAATGAAACACAGTTTTAAGTATATAATTTAATATGATATATGAATTATGTAACTATTTACACTTCTGTTCTAAAGTTTTGGGGTCAGTAGTATTTTTATTTTTAAAAGAAACTAATATTAAGCAAGAATGCATTAAATTGTGACAAAGTATTTATATTTCAAATAAACACTTTTTTTCTGCTGTTCTCTCTGTATTAATTCAACTCTCTATTAAACAATCTTGATTTGTTTTTTGTTTTTTTGCAAAATAATAATATTAAGATAATATTAAGCAGCACAAGGATCATATGACATTGAAAACGGGAATAAAGGCTTCTGATAATTCAGTTTGCCATAACAGGAATACATTTCATTATAGGTTTTAATAATATTTCAAAACATTTCTGTATTTACTATTTTATGAAATAACTGCAGTCTTTTTTTTTATATATATCTTATTGACTACATACTTTTGAATGGTGTTGATTTTACTGAACTATTATAAACATGCTCTTCTTGTACAAATATATCACAAGATCTCATTGACTAAAAATACATTAGCTTTTATAGACCAAAACTATAACTACCAAAATTAACCTGATTTTCAAATTTACAATCTCCTCTCCTTATACTTTAATATAAATGGTTGGTAATGTTCACAATAGTACAATTCCTACAGCAAATTCCAAACAGCTAAAGTAAAAATGAAAGCAAAGTCAATGCCATTATAAGACTTTACAACTGCAAGCAAATGCAAGCCCTGAGATTTTCCAGTACTCATCAAATGTAAAGCTACAAAATGATTTGCTCATTTACCACAAGATCTTATCAAACTGCATTTTCTAAAGCATTGAGTCTATTCATTGTATCTGACCAAGATCTTTTTCCAATATGTGTCATAAAGTCTTTATTCATTGTTGGAAAAATATCTTTGATGTCTAATTTTTAAAATGTATTATTTAAATGGTTATTAATTGATTTAAAAAAAATCATGTTTACAATCAAATTCTTGTTTTACAGTAAAATATTTAAACATCCTTAAAACAAGACACATAACCCTGAGACGCAAAACTTCAAAAAAAAAAAAAAAAAAAATTACGTTATATAGCTTCCACAGAATATATCTTGAATATAAGTGTATTTTATCTTGTTGTACTAGCAGATATTTCAATATTTAATATTTAATACTTAATTTTATTCCTCATTCTCACAAAGGCCAAGAATGTGGAAAAGAGTCTGTAATTTTTAAGAAAAAATAATAATTTACAGGCCAAAAATATCGCCAAAAAAAAGAGGTGTATGAAAATGCCTTACCTGTACAGTCTCAATGAGACTTGCTGAGTAAAACGGCATTGCAACCACATATGTCAAACTGGATTAAAAAAAAGAAAAGAAAAAAAAACACATCAAAGAGATGAGAAGATCGATCATTTAAATGTCAAGCCTATGGAATTCCCTTTCCGTATTCTTTATGGGACTTTGTTGTATAAATAGCAACCTGTATTTTAAGCTTAGTAAGAAGCTTTTTTAATAGATCCCAGATATAAGAGCAAGGTAAAATTATGACTCATAAAAGAATCAAGAGATAAACAACTTGCAGTTTATAGCATTTTCCAAACATAACCAAATATGCACGTAAATTTACTGTACTTATCTACAAAAAAAGCACTGTTAACTAAATTAGGCAAATGTCTTAACTTACCCTTTGAGTACTAAGTGTCCCACAACTTGTTTAGGGTTCCACTTGTGTGATAGCTCCCTGTGAATATACATGAAAATGTTGGACAGACATTATTTACTTCAATAATGGCAGAAAAACAAATAAATTCAAATCATGCAAACTGCATGCTGCCATCATTTATTAAAATTATAGATCTAAATATAGAGGTCATTCCTCCTATTATAAGGCTGTAAATCAAAATATTAATCTTCAAAGAGGGCCTTTTTAAAGGACACTTATCAGCGATTTCTTACATTGTATATTTTTTGTACCTTGGTAAAGGTGTGCATTCGCTAATGATGCCCTCTGTTCCCAGCGTGACCCCCTGTACCACAAAAGTGCTGCCCATTCCTTTCCATAAAGCCTTTGGACCCTGTGTGTGTGTGTGTGTGTGTGTGTGTGTGTGTGTGTGTGTATGTGAGAGAGAGAGAGAGAGGGAGAGAGAGAGGGAGAGAGAGGGAGATGCTTCAATGGACAAGTGACAAACAAAAATCAAATATAGTACATGTACAGATGCATCTAAATAAATTAGAACGTCATTGGAAAGGTTAATTTATTTCAGTAATTCAACTCAAATTGTGAAACTTGTGTATTAAATAAATTCAATGCACTCAGACTGAAGTAGTCAAAGACTTTGGTTCTTTTAATTGTGATGATTTTAGCTCCCATTTAACTAAAACCCATCTCAACAAATTAGAATATATTAATATGCTAATCAGCTAATCAACTCAAAACACCTGCAAAGGTTTCCTGAGCCTTCAAAAGCCTTCTCTCAGTTTGGTTAATAGGGTACACAATCATAGCCTGACTACGTCAGACTTCCTACTTCCGCTCAATTTAATTTCGCTTCTGTACTCAGTCTGATACAGCGGCAGAGCTTTCTGTTTGCCACCGGTCTGGAAACAGCCGGGCCAATCAACGAACAGAGGGCGGGCTGAGAGCCGTGACGTAGATGTGTACATTAACTTCGCATAATCTGCAAAAGTCGTTTACAGCCATGTTCACTCCGGTATTTCGCTCTTATAATCATGTGTTTACAACAGGTTTACAGTGGAAGTTCAATCATAGATTTGAGTTTGATGCATGATGTCTGTGCTTCGATGCGGCTGTACAGGCGCATAACATACATCATAACTAAACGTATCTAATTGGCTTACGGTAACCAATGATTTTAAACTTCAGACAAGTGTCACAAACATTCATTGCCAAAGAAGCTGGTTGTTCACAGAGTGCTGTATCCAAGCATGTTATATTCCTTCCAGTTGTTGTATTCCTCTTTTTAAGCCACTCCTGAACCACAGACAACGTTAGAGGTGTCTTACCTAAGGGCTAAGGAGAATAAGAACTGGACTGTTGTCAAGTGGTCCAAAGTCCTCTCTTCAGATGAGAGCAAGTTTTGTGTTTTATTTGTGAAAATACAAAGAGAAGCTCATAGCCCAAGTTGCTTGAATTCCAGTGTTGTGTTTCCACAGTCTGTGATGATTTGGGGTGCAATGTCATCTGCTGGTGTTGGTCCATTGTGTTTTTGAAAACCAAATCACTGCACCCGTTTACCAAGAAATTTTGGAGCACTTCATGCTTCCTTCTGCTCACCAGCTTTTTGAAGATGGTGATTTCATTTTCCAGCAGGATTTTGCATCAGCCCACACTGCCAAAATCACCAAAAGTTGGTTAAATGACCATGGTGTTGGTGTGCTTGACTGGCCAGTAAACTCACCAGACCTGATTCTCTATGGGGTATTGTCAAGAGGAAAATGAGAAACCAGACCAAAAAAATGCAGATAAGCTGAAGGTAAATGTCAAAGAAACCTGGGCTTCCATACCACCTCAGCAGTGAAACAAACTGATCACCTCCATGCCACACTGAACAGAGGCAGTAATTAAAGCAAAAGGATCCCCTACCAAGTAGAGCAACTAGAGGCCTGTATTAGACAAGAATGGGACAACATTCCTATTCCTAATCTTGATCAACTTTCTCCCCAGTCCCCAGATTGATTGCAGACTGTTATAAGAAGAAGAGGGGGTGCCACACAGTGGTAAACATGGCCTTGTCCCAAATTTTTTGAGATGTGTTGATGCCATGAAATTTTAAATCAATTTATTTTTCCCTTAAAATTATACATTTTCTCAGTTTAAACATTTGATATGCCATCTCTGAAATTTGAAGCTTCCACATCATTGCATTCTGTTTTTATTCACAATTTGTACAGTGTCACAGCTTTTTTGGAATAGGGTTTGTATTAGGTCTAGGAATCCGTGGCAATGAGCTTTTTTCATTGTAAAGCAGACACAATTAAGTATTTCTGGTGGTTGTGGAGTCACTTATCAATATTTGTGGTAAAACTGCTGCCTAAAACAGCTCACATTTTTATTCCCTCGATGTCAGATTTTTTTATTTGGTTTCTATGTGATTTTGTTTTATTCAATACTCTACCATCTGTAATTCCTAAGTAACTTTTAATAGGTTAATTCAGTCAGAACGCATTTTTCATTCCACTGCTGTAGGGGAGAGCAGGGGCGAAAGTAAGAATTTTTCAGAAAAACAATTTTAAAAGATAATGTTGTAGACAGAGATATATTTCTGCTGTGGCCAGTAACTCAGAAGTGTGGTCTATCAATACCAGGTGGTATTTTGTAAAAATTTAGAAAGACTTCAGTACAATTTCACTTTGAACATAAAATGCACATTGTTACTTTCGACCCCATCGGTTGGGACGAAAGTAACAACAATATAAGCTAGATTTTTTTTCTGTTACTCTTATTTTTAAGTATACCTGATTGTGACCTTGTGAATATGTAACTGCAAACATATTCTGTCCTTTATCTTTGCAAAAAAAAAAAAAAAAATTAAATTACATTTTCATATCTTCATTTTAAATTTAAGTTTCATCAGATGTCTCAAAACCTGACTGTATTTTTTTTTACAGTTGCAATCAAATTTACTCAAACCCCCAGAGACTGTTGTACTTTACAAATACAAGCTTTTCTGAAGATCCAGGATAAAATAAAAATTGCATCTATAACAGTTCACTGGCATATTAAAAGTGATATTGTATATAATGTAATAGTTTTCAACATTGCTGTTTTTAAATCACTTATTTGCATGGTGGGGAATAAAACAGTCTCAAAACACAATTAAGCTTTTAGAAACTCTATTAAAAACAGAATTAGCTAGAGCCATTACACATACAGTTAGCACATGCATGTGTTGAAGTTGAGTAGCAAAAATGTCAACAGAGATCTCACAAAATCTAAAGAGAATAAATATCATAGTACTTTAAAAAGGCTAAGGCTATACGAAGATTTCCAAGACATTGAAAGTTCCTAGAGACACAGCTCTCAGCCTTATTCCTTAGCTTAAAGTGTGTTTTACCAGAAAATCTTTAAGGTTGTGGAAGAAAAAGCACAATATCATGAAACGTTTAATCAGAGCAACTGAGAAAAATCTGCAATGTTAAGCCAAAGACTTGCAAGATGACCCGATGAAAGGAGGGAAACCATTTCAAAGCAGTGTGTAAGATGATCACTAGACAAGTATTGCCTTTATGTTGAGACATCTTGTAGAATACCACTCTTGATCAAGAAGAACAAAGGACAACTTGAACTTGATAAAAATCATTTGTGTAGACTTGTGGAGCTCTGGAGGAATGTTATATGGAGTGATGTGAACAAACTGGAACTTTTTGGACCCATGGATCAGCGGTATGTCTGCTGCAAAAAAGGCAAAGCTCATAAGCAGAAGAACACCATCTCCATCCTCAACCTTGGAGGTGGATCAGTCCTGTTATGGGGTTTCTTTACTGTAGAAGGAAGTGGAAATCATGACTGTATGAAGGACATCATGGATTCTTTAAAGTGTCAGGCCATTTTGACAAGAATTGTGATGCCTTTGGTGCAAAAACTGAAGCTGATGATCAATGGACTTTCCTGCAGGCCAGTCGTACACATCCAAATCTACTTCTGCTTGGTTTAGGGATCAGTCATAGAATGTACTTGAGTGATCTGTTCAGTCTCCAGGCTTAATTCTCATTGCAAATATCTGGTTGAATTTGAAGAAAGCAGTGGAAATGTGAAAACCAAAGATTATCAGTGATCTGGAAGCTTTTTCAGGCGAGGAATGGGCCAAAACTATAGTAGAGAGGTGACAGAAGCTTCTAAACACTTACAGACAGCGTTTATTGGTGATTTTAAAGAATAAAAGATTCTGCACAAAGGGGGTTGAATAATTTTAAACATGAATGTTTCGAATTTTATCATGATTCATCAATGTTCCATTCTCAGAATCACTCAAAAGTGTATTAACAAACTTTCTCTAATACTTTACTGATGCCTTTGTTAAATTGATTTCATAAAATGTTATCCTCCATAGCAAATTGTCTTGCAAGTCAAGGGGGTTGAATAATTTTGATCGCAACTGTATTGTCAATTTCAATGTATTGTTTAAAAAATATATATTTCAACAGAATGTACAATATAAAAATTTAATTACATTAGCATAATAATAAAAAAACTCTAAACATAATGTAACAGTAGGCCTATTTATGTTTCCATCCAGTTTTTATGCATGAATTTAAAATGAGCATTGAAAAATCTGGAAACACTGCAAATTCATAGGTGGAGGCTTAAAGGCTAAGATATGGCTAAAACCTAAATATAAATGTGACCCAGAGAGAGATGTTCCTCTATGTCCAGAAACACCCTCTCAAAAACATCTGGATAAAACCAGACCTCTTGTCTGTCTTTCTGACCCTCACTAAGACATATTCTTTTGGTATAATATGACATAAAAATCTGTAAGAAATGATGCAAGACACAGAAATTCACAGTATAGCATGCACCGGAACAAAATAAACACTTTGTCACTGTAGCGGGACAAAAGTAACAACTGTTACTTTCATTCCGACAGGAACTCCTGAAATTTAAAATCGATTGAATTTTATACTGAAAAAATCTGAAAATGCTAACTTTAGGATGTATTAAAGCACTAAATAACCTGTAGATTGATCATTACCGTGACACATGAAACAAGAAAAACAACACTACAAATTTGAAAAAATGACCGCTTCTATAATTTACTTTTTGTACTCAAAAACAGTTTTACGGACCTAACTTCGGGAAACGATGAGAATGTTTCTCAGCTCTGTCAAAGATTTCATGCTCAATATGCTGTCATAGCTGGGAATAGAAATACAAAAAGAGGCTCGGAGAAAATCGATTTGTTCCTTTCGTCCCACGTTACTTTCGACCCCGCTCTCCCCTACTTTTCCATTGTATTTCAATGTAAATGCGCTTCCCACGTCTGGTGCGCTCTCATCTCAGGGCTTTAGCAGGTTCTCACACATAATAGCCTACAGTAATATCGGTCCGACAAATGCGTCAATGGGCCACAAAAGGAAAAAAAATTTTGTATATTTTTACTCTGTGCTATGTCATCGCCCACTTTCGTCACCTCAGCCGCCCTCTCATCAGTGCTGAACACGGCTCTGTGGCTTGCCTGTCAGGCACTTTTACAGATACATGCGTGTGCATCCTCGGCGCAAAAAAAACGTACATCCTTATGTGTAAATGTCCCACGTTCCCGCAAGCCTTTCCATTTTTGCAAAAAAAGCCCACTGTGACAGTCTTCGTTAAGTTTAACTCTTTACTGAAAGAGCGTTGGCGTTAAACAGACAGAAATCAGTAGAGAGGGAGACAGTATTCAGCGCAAAAACATTCATTGTGCTGGAATATATGCTGTTTAAAATGTATATTTTGGTTTAGAAGTCAACGTGTAGTTCGAGTAATTTATGAGAGTAGGAACAGTGAAGGGACAGCAGCGTGTAATTGTCTGAATAAAAATAGGCTATCAGACGCTTTAACAGGATTAAAAGGAGACTGATCAAAGTGCACGCGATGCATGTTCCTGCAGAGCATTACTGTGATTTTATTTGTCTTAATTATTTTTTAGCTTTCTGTATTGGTTAGACCTCCAATATGCATATGATTTTTAGTAACAGTGTGAAGCTATTTTTAATGCTATAATTAATGCTGTTATCTTAAAAAAAAAAAAAAGTCAAGTACTTTTTTTTTTTACTCACATACCAAAGTAGTCAAAAGTACATAAACAATGTCAGCAAGCATGTGAGCTGTTATCAAAGGCAAAGGAGGCAATTTTTGTTATTATGTGAAATACTATTTAGTTGTTTCAGTTTGTTATTTGTCCAAAAGTTACAATGACATTGTTAGAAATTTTTTTTTTTTTGACAGATTACTCAAATATTTGTGTTTTGTCTTATGACTGGTGGTCTGATAAATTAAGCACTTTATGTTTTAAGGACATTGGGCTTTTTTTTTTTTTTTTTTGACTTTGTGTTTTTGTCAGTAAAATTAAAATAAAAAAATAGTGGTTTTAATCCGATTCATCTGAAAAATAATTGGTCAACTAATCGATTATCAAAATAATCTTTAGTTGCAGCCCTATTTGAAAGGATACTATGGCAAAGTTATCACTTTCCTTATTCAAAATTTTCATGAGTATATGATTGACCTTGAAGAATTGATGTCATACACTTGGAAAATTATGAGCTTTATCACGCTCATAGACACTAGGGGTGTGATAATACACTTAGCTCACAAGGTGAGACAAAATGCAGATCCTTGGTTCACTAGAAGACAATGATTATGTTTACATGAACCTCAGTAATCTAATTATTTACCTTATTCTAAATAAGACAATATTATGTTTATGGTGTTTACGTGAGTTACTTTTAGAATATTCCTTTCATGTTCCCATTTTACATGTTATATATAGTACATAGTTTGATAAATGGTACACGTCATTACGCCCCCACGTGACGCCATCCAACGTCCTATCCAGAATTCCACATATAAACATATTTGGTGTTTCATTTTTAATTTTATGAAAGCTTCAAGTGCAGTTAATTATTTGTATGTGCATACAGACGACGGCGGTTGTTGAAGCTCTTTTATTTGTCGTCAAACGTTTGAGCACTACTGTGTATTTTGTCACATGTGGCAAAGTCCTACACAACAGTAATGTGATGAAGGTGTTTACATGTCTATTCTGCACTTCAGTATAGCCATGGTCTGATTACCGGTTTCAAGGTATACCTGCGATTTGAAAATTTTAAGTTTCAAAACCACTTATATTTTCTGTTCCTGCTGTATGCGCTGTTTTTCATGTCTCCTTAAAGACTGAAAGTGTAGGAATCCTTCAGGTTGAGTGCAGTGTAGAGTAACATGACCCTCCTCCTGTTGGTGCGAGCGAGCGGTCAGTCACCTGTGTGCAGGATGGCTGAACTTAATGAGCTGCCACTGGAACTTACACGATTGGCAACCGGACGTTTTTTGTCTTATTGCGACTCGTTTTTCTTCTGGAGTTGTACAAACTGCGTTGCAATGCAATCATTTTCCAAAATGTAATTTATGTGAAAACATGAAGTCTGTAAAATAAACGCCTGTTAAAACATGCCAGAGATGCTGAAAATGAATGCAGAGAAAAACAGGGTAGCAGGCAGATCACTCACTGTTCATGATGCAAGAACTATTGCAAGAAAAATCCTCAAATATTATGAATGTGTTTCTTAGGGGAACTAACGGTCTTTAGAAAAATTTACATGCCATTTTCTTTTCATCTCATATTAGCAGCGCAGCTTTGCTTATAGTGGTAACCAAGGAAATGCTGTATCTGGTATTCCAGAAGTACCCCCTGCTGTCAAGAGAGTGAATATGCATCTCATTCAGAGATTTTGCTGTTGCAACCATATTTAACATATTACAATATATAAACACCCAAAACCAAATTAAACACAATCATAGTCAATTTATCAACAGTGGATCAGTGAGTCTGTAGAATGTACAAAAGCACTGAATTTTGATTTTAAATGTACAGTGTTTTCATTTATAAAATTAAATTATAGCTTTTTGAGGTTTAATAATTATATTAGGCTCTATCAAGATACCTGTTCTGTACTGTTCAAACGTGTTCATCTTCGGAACAGGTTAAATTAACCATTTAAACTTAAATGGACAAGTGTAGAGGTCCTAGCACTGAACCTTAAGGTACCCCATGGCCTTGCATTTGAACAGTTTTTTTTTAAAAAGATGTCATTTCTGAGCAGCAGCAAAGCAAACATTTCTGACATGTAATACCTGAGTTTTGGTGACATTGTACATAACGCTGATGGCAGTCAGTGGGGACAAGTGATAACACCTGGCATGGTAGTTCACCTGAAACACACAGTTCATTTTAAATTATCCATCATTTTTCAACACTATGGAATGAAAAATTAGTATGTTTCAGAAGCACATAAGTATTTATGATATAAGCATCTAAAATTTATGATAGACAGAGCTAGTAGGATTTATGTACTAGTTGTTCTACCTACCTGACACTGACGTCGAAACACAATGCAGGGATGTGCCAGGACATTTTCTGTGAAGAGGCTAATTCAAACCATGCAAAAATTATTATGAGTTTAGTAACATTATTTTGCAAATCTTAATATAATTGTACTTTCAACAGTACTTTAAGCAGTAATTACTCGGGTTTCATTACCTTGCAAGACCTATCCCAAACCCAGCAAATCTGTTCAGCTGTTCTGAAAGACATAACCAAGAGGAATCATTTGGGGTGGTGGTGGTGGGGGGGTGGGGGAGGTGTTCTGTACATTTAATTTTTTTTTATTTTAAAGGTCACTGGATGAATCATGTATTTGCTTTCACCCAGTTCAAGTAAATAACTTACTTAAATAACATAAATTTTTATGAGTGCCAGCTGCATCAGAAAAGTTCATGACCATTTTATCAACAGGGTCCTTTCACTGTCCTGTAATGTTGACTTGAAAAATGGTATTTGTATATTTATGTTAAATAATTCTAAATAACTTGTCTTAAAAGGAACATTCCAATTATTATTATTAAGCTTTTTTTTTTAAAAAAATAGGCTCATTTTCCAACTGCCCTATAGTTAAACCATTGAGTTTTACCATTTTCAAATCCATTCAGCCGCTATCTTGGTCTGGCGGTAGCACTTTTAGCTTAGCTTAGCTTAGCATAGATCATTGAATCTGATTAGACCATTAGCATCTCACTCAAAAATAACCAAAGAGTTTCTATATATATATTTTTTTTCCTATTTAAAACCTGACTCTTCTGTAGATACATTGTGTATGAAGACCTACAGAAAATAGGTAGACATGGCTAGGAACTATACTCTCATTCCTGTGTAATAATCAAGGAACTTTGCTGCAGTACCATGGGTGCAGCAGGTGCAATGATAATACGCAGCGCCTAGAAAAAGGCTTATTGGAAGTTGCCTAGCTGGGACTATATTCAAGTCCACTTCAATGGCTATCCCATGCTTAGGGAGTAGGGAGCAGTGAACACAGTGTCGGGATCCTGTCAATCAGACTGGTTCGAAAGACAGTCGAGGTTTGTACCAAATCTCTGTGATCATGTAACCAATGATGTTTGAGGCTTCATATGTCATCACGATGTAACACCTGAAGCGAGGTGACTGATTTGAATCCTTGGTGCAGCTTCATTCCTTATAAAGATACGCAAAAAGCTTGGTGTTTCCTCCCTGCTTCATAGGAACGTTCATGTATGGAAAATGATTCTCAGAATGAAGACACAGCTGCTATGAATGTTGTTTTTGTGTTATGAATCAACAAGATGTGTGAATAATTTTAAAGTGGCTGCTATAATTGCAGCTGAGCACTAGATGTCAAAGGTACTGCCTGTCTGTGAGGCGTTGAAGCTTTGAATCTTTTTTGTTACAATCAGGAAAAAGACTCAAAAGCTCCACAAAGCTTTATCTGCCCATCTCTAGTGAAGTGCCAAACTAAACAATAATACCAAAATCAAGTATGATAAATATAAAATACCAAACGTTTTACTGTATATAAAGTCTATGCCTTGGTGATTTAGTTGGATGCCATGCTACTTGTCTTTAAAATCTAAAATGTATACTATAGTACATTTATAAACTTACTATACTTAGCTATAGCTGTTCCAGGAAAAAAAAAACATGCTGTTATAGTTTATGATTCTAATAAAACGACCTCATTTTACTCCCAAAATGCACAAACGTTTTGCGAAGCAGTTCAACTGAATCATTAAAACGATTCACAAGAGTGATCCTTTATTCGATTCTTTTTATCGAGCTTCATCAGCAGAAGGAGGGCGAAGGAGCGAGTTTGAGACAACACACCCATTCTTCACTGTAAGCAAGACTGCAGGGGCTGGTCATGTCCAATATAAAGCTCGTGACAGAAAATATCGGCGTGAGATACTGCTGTTTTTGGTTATTCGTGTAATGCTCCCTTCATTATTAACATCTCAATTCATGCATACTGATCATAAACTGTACTCATTGTTACCGGACGGTGGAGCCGCTGATTGGGCTTCGTCTGCTGCTCCAGGTGGGGCAGGTGCCGTCTCAAATTGGGGCGTGCCATCGCCAAAATGCAGGTTTCTGCTGCCAGGTATATCTGGAGGTGTGGTGACCCAATGCTGGAGGTCAGAGCTAGATGAATTATTGAATGACCTGCCCGAATAGCCCCCGCTGAATGACGGATCCTCTCTGCCCCTGTAACCCAAACCCTCGAAGCTGTCCGGCCGACGAGAAGTCATGCTGGGAATCGCTTCGGAAACTACACTGAAATTACAATATATCTCAGTCTGACTTCTTACGATTTATGATCTACGAGATGTGATACAATTTCATTGAAAACGTAAATAATCGAAAAACGCGAGAATTAATTTCTGGTTGACCGAGGCTGCTAGCAAGGATAGTTAGTGCTTTAGCAAAACAACCCAGCACCGCCTGAGAGGTTGACAGTTTACTTCCGGTTTGAATGCGGCCTTATGGGTTATGTAGTTTATTAAATTATTTATTAAGAACGAATAGCAAACAGTGCAATGCAAATGTTCCTGAATTCACAGGAAACTGTTTATTTGTGACCTATATGTGACACTTCACCACAAAAACAGTTTTAAGAAAAAAAGTAAACAAATAAATAATAAATAAAAAACACAAGAACAAAAGTAGCACAGGTATATTTGTAAGCAATAGCCAAAAATACATTGTATGGGGCATTTTGGGCCAAAATGCATTAGGGTATTTAGTAAAGATAATGTTCCATGAAGATATTTTGTAAATTTTCCACCTTAAATATATCAAAACTCTATTTATAATATATCATATGCATATTGTGTTCACCGTGGGTTCTACCATGTAAAAGATAAGTAATAAAAATGTATTTTGTATAAAATAACATTCAATATAACAATATACAACATCTAGGATAAAGATGGGCATAAATTACAGATAAATATAAATTATAACCTATTTAATTACAAATACGAAGAATTACGAAATCCTACAAGTGCTACCCTGATAGTACAATGCATTCATGGCCTCCGAGTATAATATAATGACCGAATGACTCTTACGAGCCTTATCTTTTTAGTGATTCAAAAAGCTCTTGTGGTGTGGATTAATCTGAATCACCTTTAAGTCTAAATTTATTTATGTATTTCTTTGTTTACTGCAATAAATAAACCATAAAAAACATTGTTTTGCAAATTATAGTTAAGAACAAAATACACAATGTATTCCTTAAAACTCTAATAGCATAATCCACGCAGAAGCAGAGGGAGATGAGGGCGCCCTCCTCTGTTGATGGATGTGTTTACACCGGTTGAGATGCAGCAGATTCAGAAGCAGCATCCGCTCAGGAGCCGCGGGGCCTGCGGTACGACAAACGCTTTTATAAATCAAAACACAATATCTCAATAATGACACGTCAATGTATAGTAGTTCAAATGCTGTAGAAACACGTATGTTGCGTATGAACGTAGATAAGGAGATCTTTGCCGTCTTAAAAAGTTGTTTACCTGCAGTAGCATCTGCTGGATAGCTTGCAAGCTACACGATGTTGAGTTTTATGTTTAAAAACAATATCTTTCATTACTATTTACTGTCACTTTGGTGTAATGATTAAGTATCCTGTAATTATAATTGTAAACATCCATGTGGTCAGTTTTGTGTGTTCTGGGCTGAAGGGGACATTATTATTAGTTAGTGCGGTTGGCAGGTTGCTGATCTGATTTTGTGCTTTATAGGATCTTTCATGTCTCTGATTACAAATCTACCTGCCATCCTTTTGTAGACGTGCCATTAACATATTAGACTGGTCTGGATCATAATATTGAATTCAATAGAAGTCAGTGTAACTTAAACGTAGGTGTCATATGATTACATTCTATAGCTTTTATATGAGTTAAAAGCACTCATAAAGGTAGGCCTTTATCCTGTACACATTCAAAGCAAACGTTTATGTGGGATTTACATTGTAGGTGTGTACTTGAAGCGAGTTAAATCCTTTTTACTAAAATATTTTGTTGATGACAGCCTTCAGAGTACTATTTTAGTGAAATCAGGTGAATGACATATTTTCAAGATTAAATAGTCACACAAAATATGACAAGTTGGGTGTCATCACTGTTGCATGTCTGTAATTTGACAAATCAAGAGTGTCTCAGTTGTTCCTAACTGTATTTCAGTAATATTGTATCCTTGTGTCTTGATATCTGAGTAAACATCTATGAACAACGTCTCTGTATTTCCACTAGATATTGTTGGTTGTGGGGAATCAGCCAGTCTCCAGATGTAGTTTGAAGGAGCGTCACGTTGCCCCCACTGGTCCACATTCCCCCCCTCCACTGCATGGCTTCACTTGCTGGTGTCTCTCACAGCGTCTCCATATCCCCAGTCCTGCACACCCTCATGTTGGGGTCTCAGGCCTCTCACAGACTGACCAATGACTGCCTGGATTGTTCTGCCTGTCAGCCTGTCCGCTTTCTCCATCACAGGGATATGGATTGTGTAAGTCTTAATGTTAAATGGATAGTTTGAGCCAGAAGTTTTACATTCAATTCTATATAACCCATCTCTACTGTTTACTACAGTATACAGACAAGTCATGTGCTTATTAACAAATAAGCATATTTTGTTCACTAGTTACGCCATGGCAGTTATGAATCACCATGTCTGTCCTGTTGAGAACTGGTAAGTTATCCCTATAAAGCGCCCCCCCCCCCCCCAAAAAAAAGCAGTCATGCTTCACAGAATTAAACCCAAATCCCCAAATGCTGTTTAGACTGTGCTTTCATGCTTGATTCTTTGTATCATAGGTCATACAATTTGACATGTACAGAGGAAACGGTTAAGAGGGGCTTCCCAAAAACCTGCTGTACTCTTCAAGACATCCCCCTCATCAGGTGAGACTTTGAATTTATCTGGAATACCACAAAATGACCCCATTTTGAAGATGCCTCCTTTTAGTAGTACTGTTGCGCACCAGCTTCTTGTAGAAAGGTTGCCTGATATCTGATTTTCTGATCTTTTAACAGTAAATGTGGATGTTATCCACCAGAGAGCTGTCTCTTCAGTTTGATTGGCAATGTTGGGGCTTTTATGGGTAAGAAGTATAGTTTAAAATTGAATAAATAACCAAATAAGTTTATATTCAAAATGAACTCCACAAAGAAGTTGTATAATTTATGTCAATATTAAAATACTTCTATGTGCGTGTGTGATGGATTTCTGCAGTGGTTATGGTGTGCATGCTGCGTTATGCTCAAGTGATTGAACACAGCCATCACTGCTGGACCAACACAAGTGCTTTGGTGTCTGGCTGCATTAATGGCCTGGGTTTGGTCATGGTGGGCAACTTTCAGGTGAGCAGGCGAGAATGGACTTGTGCTTTCAGCCCATTATATAAATCTAAATGAACTTCTATTTCATTTTTTTTAGGTTGATCATGCTAAGACCCTTCATTATGTGGGAGCGGGTGTAGCTTTCCCTGCCGGCTTGCTGTTTGTGTGTCTGCAGTGCGTTCTGACGTACCGTATAGCAGAGACAGCGCTGGACTACTGGATGGCTCATGTGCGTGTGGCTCTCTCAGCTGGAGCTCTGGTTTCCCTTGTCCTCAGTATCCTTACCATGAATGTTACTACACTTTATGTTTGACCTGAAGGAAGACATTGGAAATCAGTCATGATATGATCATATGAAATTGATTTTCACAGTACATATATTTTAGTAGTCTGTACCAATGCCAGTGAAATTTCACGAGTCGCAGTAGCAGTTTTGATACTACCGTACAGCAAAAACGAATGTGCAATTGAGCACATTGTATTCTTTCATGTTAATGTAAATAAATCAAATTAAAATAATGCCGTGTAGCCTTCAGTTACAGTGGGTTTTTTTAATTATTCAAGAGCTTTTATAGTTTATATTTTAGTCTATATAAATAAAAAAAGAAATAAAAATGTATTATAAGCGACAAGTCAAATGACTATTTCAGTGTTAGAAGTTAGACGTAATTTTCAAAGTTCATAAACAATAAAGAAACAAAATAAAACAACGAAGAAAACATCAGTTTTTGAATTTTTTTATTATTATTATTTATTTAAAAAAATAAGTTAACAGTGCTTGAAGTTTTGTATAAGTTTAAGTAAATAGTCTACAAAAAAAAGAAACATATAGAACAGTTTAAAACAAGAGAACAGAAGAGTGGGGTCGGGGGGGGGGGGGGGGGGGGGGGGGGGTCTGCGCTTGTCTAAAGTTTAAAATTATTGGTGCACCCATAAGCCAATTGCAGCATTTGGTCATGACGTGTGTAATTCGCCTGCTCAACCGCCTCGAACTTCCACTGTAAACACAGGAATGCTGTGAAAACAAAACCATGAAGCGCAATCTGATCTGATCCTCTGATCCTCAATGAGAGCAACCAAGGGAGACACAATTACAATTACCACCTTGCCGGACTTTGGCCTCCCCAGTTTCTCGCTGACGATCGGTAACAGCTGATGAATTAAACTTTTCCCAAAACCTGTCTGGAGTAAAGCGACAACATCACCTCCATACACAATGTGAAACGAACACTCTTGTTCGGGCTTCAGTATAGGCAAATGCAGGGCAGAGGGTGGGCTGAGAGCCGTGACATAGACGCTAAGCATAAGCGCTGAACTTAAGATTGTAGTTTAGGTTAGGGAAATCAAAAACGACCGTGGATATGGAGACACGCGATGCTATTCGCACTGGTTTGGGGGATATTTTCGTTGATTGGATGGCTGGTTTGGAGCCAGAGGAAATCTGGGAGATGGTTTGCTTTTTAGACTGAGTACAGAAGCAAAGTGAGATTGAGTGGAAGTACGAAGTCTGGCATAGTCAGGCTACACCCACACAGCAGTAAGTAGTGGACACACACATTCAGTTGTGGGTAATGATGGAGGTGGAAGAAAGCGCTGGTCATTCACTCCCCCCACCTACATTTCCTGCCAGTACTGAGACTCGAACCTGCAACCTTCGGGTTACAAGTCCGACTCTCTAACCACAGCCACAACTGTCCCAATACTACATTAACAGTGCAAATAGATCAGTTAATACACTAGATCAGTTACAGCAAAAAAGAAAGGACATTTATAGTACATCACAGATCATGGTAAATAATGTTATTAATGTTTAAGTTCATTGGACCCATTCCTTAACATCTTGTTCAAGGTGGTATCTTCTTCGTCCATGAAAGTTATGTATTGCAGCATGCCGCAGCCATCTGTGAATGGGTCTTCACTGTCTTGGTCCTGGTGTACTATGGCACCTTCACCTATGAGTTTGGCACTGTCAACAGCGATACCATGATGGTGGCCTTAATGAAGCGCAGTCAACACCACCATCCAGGGTCAGCGGTCATTATGGGGGGTATCGGGAAGGGTGTGGCAATGGGATGTGGTGCCCGCAGTCTCAAGTCCCCCGGAGGCAGCAGCACGTCCACACACCTCAACTGTACACAAGAAAGCATCGCCATTCTTTAGGGGTTAACCGCTACAATATTCTGTCAGACCTCAGCGCATAGACTCTTTATCTGGCTCACGGATTTGTAAAAAAAAAAATGGTACAATGAATACGGATTTACTTGTGAGGTTACAGTAAGTTTACAGACTTGCTGATTATAATCTAACCGTAATGGCCAGTTAGTCATAACTAAGGTATTTTGCATGATATTTTGCGTTCACATGTAAGATAATTCAAAGTACAGCCACTATAACCAGCACAGACAAGTCCTTCGCATGATTCATGGGGCCTCTGACAGAAATGTTTTAATTTGACTATGTGAAAACTGCAATAACCCATCTGTAAAGGCACATTCACACTAACAGCAAGTAAATTGTTTAGGGTCAACAAGTGGATTGTTAGTTGCTGGAAGGATTTTTGCCTCAGGAGTGCTGTAGGGATGATGTATTACACTATGTAGGCCTGGAAACTCGAAGTTAGCATTGTAACACTTCTCGTTTTTGGTAAAATGCCTGAAATAAGATACCTGGTGAACACAAGCTCAAGGTATTTAACGTTTTATGTTACAAAACAAAATACATCTGTAATATCCTCTTGTGATTTTTTTTTTTTAAAGGGATAGTTCACCCAAAAATTAAAATGCTGTCATTAATTACTCACCCTCATGTCGTTCCTAACACGCAAGACCTTCGCTCATCTTCAGAACACAAATTAAGATATTTTTTGATGAAATCTGAGAGCTCTCTGACCCTCGTTTAGATCAAAGCATAAACAATATAAACAACGTATCCATGCGTCGCAGCTGACACAGATCAGCATAAATTGTGATACTCTCTAAAATGGCACCAGGGCGATGCAAAGGAGAAGAATTGTTGAATAAAGTGGTTATTTATAGTTTTCTTTGCACACAAAAAGTAATCTTGTAGCTTCGAAAAATTACGGTTGAACCACTGATGTCACATGGATTATTTTAAAGATGTCTTTACTACATTTCTGGACTTTGATCGTGGTAGTGACCTTGCAGTCTATGGAGGTTCAGAGAGCTCATGGGATGCATCAGAAATATCTTAATTTTTGTTCCGAAGATAAACCAAGGTCTTACAGGTTTGGAACGACGTGAGGCTGAGTAATAAACATTTTTTTTGGGTGAAGTAGCTTCATTGTGTTTATAATCATTCTCTTTCTCTTATTTTTACTCAGACTTTCAGGGATTTTTTTTATTTTTATTATTAAATAAAACTGAAATAGATTTTTTTTCTGATTGCAGTAGGCTTTACAATTCATCAAATTTATAGTCATTTGTAAAGATTATCATGGTAAACAAAACGTTTATCAATTCTGAGCTTTGTTGCTCACTCAGCTTTTTTTATTTATTTTTATTCAGTAATTCAAAAGCCAATGAAAAAAATCCTATTGGGTTTTTGTTGAGGAAACCAGGGGCATGCTAACTTCCAGGCTGTCATCACTGCATTTCTCTATTGGTAGTCGGTGCATTGTATCTCCACTCAATTACATATAGTTGTAAAAAACAAATATGATTTGTTGCAACACTCTGTCACTCATGTTGCCCTAAATCGCCAGCTCCTATTGAAAATCAGTGACTTTGGTCACTTTGCCACTGTGAATCTCTTCCAGAACTGCCAGCAATACCAAGACACTCGTCTAGTCAAAGAAGATAATTGGCTAAACCCATCCAACCTTTAGTAACCCGTTAAATCTGTAGAAACTGTGATTACACAACATGTCAAGAGCCGTTACTGTAGCAATGAGGATTTTACGTCAGCTCCACCAGCCATTGCTGCCAACAGTTGGGTTGCAGTGAGGTTGAGGTTTAGTCACTTTACTTTAGTCAAATAGCGATACTTTGTATTCATACCTGAGATGCAGGTGGTCCGTATTTATGTATTCATTCCAGGTGCTCATAGCTTAGTTTGATCTGTGCCATGGTATTGGCATGATATCAGGTGCTCTACATACAATGTGGATGTGTTAAATTGGATTTAAGGGCATCTCTTTGCAACCTTTTGAACATTGTGGTGCTTTCGCCACTTTTGTCAAAAACTGCCTGTATCGATTAGTTGCATCCCAGGTACCATGCAAACAAACTCCTAATATTTTAGGATCAAGGAACAAGATTTTTTGTCAGTTAATCTGTTGTTTTGTTCTGAGGTTTTTTTTTTCTCACATTTATAAATATAAGGTGACATTAATATGACTTTTCAGGAGATTAATCTTGCTCTTGATCCCTGTTGTAAAAACTTTGGGATTAATAAAAAAAAAAGCAAAAAGCAAAAAAGCTGTCTGTACTGTAGGGGGTAAAATTTAGTTCTTTTGTGTTTATTTGCAAAATTCTTGCATTTCCCAAAGAAACTATAATAGGAGAAGAGAAGGGAAAATTATATTTCAAAGC
Source organism: Carassius gibelio (assembly GCF_023724105.1). Classification (NCBI taxonomy): domain Eukaryota; kingdom Metazoa; phylum Chordata; class Actinopteri; order Cypriniformes; family Cyprinidae; genus Carassius; species Carassius gibelio. The sequence goes on from NC_068400.1 coordinate 20,110,184, forward strand.
TTTTGCAAATACAAAGTATCTCTCAGGGGAACACAAAAGTTTTGCAAGTGAATGTATTGTTCACACATAAAAGATTTGCATTTGCTTGGAAAACATTTGCGTTGTCTCTTTTGTGTTTTCACTTGAGAAACTGGTAACGGTGGAAAAAACTTTTTTTGTGAGTGAACATAGAAACACTGATATATACCGATATATATATAGTTTAGTTCTTCAGAGAGCAAGTTAAATTATTACAGGGGAAATACATTTTGCAAGTGGATGCAAAATATTTGTGAGCAAATGCAAAATTTCTCAGGGGATCACAAAACTCGAGTGAGAATGCATTACATTCCCACAAAAAAAAAAGTAAAAAAAAAAGTGTGTGTTCACCCAAGAAACTGCATTTATTTATTAATTTTTTTTTTTTTTTTTTTGAGAATGCAACAGTGTTTAGAAATTTTGCATGCAAAAATTCATGTTTTTTTTACATCTCAGGTGTTGCATAGAAACCCTGCTCAAGATCTGGATGTAAGATCAGCTGGGAGGGTAGACGATTTGTTAGTAAGATTCCTCTCAAAAGTAGTTTATTCAGCATATTGAAGCATCATGTCTAAGATGCGTTCTGTATGTCTAATGAGATATCGACTGACATCAGTAATACAAGTGATGCTATGCGGCTCAAGTGGTAGAGCATTGTGTTAGCAGCGCAAGGTTGTGGGTTCAATTCCCAGGGAGCATGTTAAGTAAAAAATGTTAGAATGAATGCACTGTAAGTCGCTTTGGATAAAAGCATCTGCATATATATGCATTTGACATGAAAGTTAAAACTGTCAAGTAAACAAGTCAAACTGACATTTTTCACTTTTTAGGTGGAGACAGTTTTGTGTAATAATGCAGACATTTTGTTTATTTCTCCAACATGCTTAGTTTCTGACACTTCAGTATTAATTCAGCATTAAGAGAAAATCAGAGGTCTTATCAGTTTATTTTCTAGTGCATTATATAAAATATTTACTGTGTGTAAATGATACGTATTGTTACGCAGAGCTGCTTTTAAATGAATCCATAATATTGCATAGAGTATGCATACTACGCTGAGACTAGGGTCTAGTTAATAATATCGAAATGAAGAATGCTTCCTAATCAGCATCGCACCATTGTTATATACACTTCATTTTATAATATATAAAATACTCAAAGTAAATTTTCATAATATGTTGGAATTGATGTAGTGCACTAAAGGGGAAATTGGAGTATTTTTGATTTAGTGGACCCCAAATGTGAAATCCTCCATAATAAGCTGTATTTTGATTACACAGTATTTTAGTTTTTAGATATTGCTCATTTGGAAGCAATGTTATATTGAGAACTATTAAAGAAACCACTTAGAGTTGGTTATGTGTTGTATCTGTTTGTTTATAATTTATTCGTTGTATTGTCAGAAAATGAATCCATGCAATATCCAACTGTTCTGTTCAAGTACTTGCAAACAAGCATACCTCTATGAAAACCTTACTGTGGTGAGATGTTCAGATTTCCTAAAAGAGCTGCTATAAGACATATGTTACTTTAGCTATTTCCTGTATGTTGTTTCTGTTTTGTGTGAAAGGCCAAAATCAAACATCTGTAGATCTGTCCTGATGTCTCCTGAAGCTCAATCAATGATATGATTATTCATATGCATCCAATAAGACAATCAGTGCAGCAGTTTGAATAAGGCCCTAATCACCTTTTAGGCTACAATAATTTAGTTACTTTTTGTTACTTAGAAAATCCATTAAGGGATATCTGTCAAAAGGAAAGGGATTTCTAAAAACTGTTTTGTTTAGTAGACAGATTGTCTGATAAACTTGTGAAATGGAAACTGAAATCCATTTATCAGCTTGTTACTGTTCATACTGCAACTTTCTGTTGAATTATGAGCCTTTCTGCACGTTTCCTCATCTTTCACAAGGGTTTTGTTTTGTAAAATAAAATGTACCTTAAATTGAGTGAGACTGTTCATTGAGAAGGTTGTTTGCTGTTGGTATCAAACTGTTTACAGCAGTTATTTCATGTTTAATAGAGAATGTAAGTGACAAAATTACATTTCACACACCATAAAGTATTCTGCAATGCCTCCATGAATAATTTAGCCATATAGGGCTTAAAGTGTCAGGGTTGTGTATGACTGATGGTATATGATCCTATAGAACAGGTTATGGATGTGCACTATGGTCAGTTTTGGGTGCCACACAATATAAATATAAATATATATTTATATATATATATATATATATATATATATATATATATAATTGACAATAATTGTGAAATATAAATGTTTTTATGCAAGTTGTGTTGCTTTTGCCGTGTTACACAGATGCTGCACTTGAAAGCTGGGGGAGGAAGAAACATCAACACTAAGAAAAATGAACACTTTTGTACCTTTAGGTACCAACATGGACCATTTAGATACAAACACATTTTAGGCTTAATATTGAGAAATGTGCATAGTGCACAAGCTGTAATCCAAATATATATATATATATTTTTATATCAGTAAGTATACATACACACACACACACACACACACACACACACACACACACACACATATATATATATATATATATATATATATATATATATATATATATATGGAGTTGTTATATAGGCACTCAGTTACTGCTTAGCCACAAGAAAGAGAATGCAGAGAAGGGAGAGACAGACATAGACAAAAGAAAGGATACAAGTGCAGTGAGTAACACGTTATACAGATGTTCCAATTTAGCAAACTTTAGGTATAGCATTTTAGTGATATGTAAATAATATATGAATGTATTTGTAGTATAACTAAATGTATTTCAAAGACATTTGTGTTTATTTTTCAGTAGGGAAGGCATCTGTAAAGGCTTTTCAATAAACCATTTGACCAAACCATAAAGTGCCTGAGATTTCTATTTCAGTCAAATTAATCACAATCAGTTAACAAATTTGATGTAAGGCCTTTTTTTATGGGATATTTTATTTTATCACAATGGATTGTTATTTCTTTTAAACTCATTAATGTAATGTTTTGTTCATATAGTCAGCAGATGTGCCCTAGTAACTCTACACACAAACATAAAATAATTAGCCACAAACAACTACACACAGATTTTAAAATAAATTAAAATGTGAAACACGCTCTTTTGCTTTTTCAGTGTGCAGTGAAGAAAAAGAGTTTGTCATATATGCACATATACACTGTATATAAAGTATATATGACTGATGAATTTTACACAGTTATGCAACTGAAGTGAATCAATACTGAACTGACTTGAGTAGGTCATCAGTAAATGAGTGTGGCATTAAAATGGCAGTTTCCAAAATTAAACAAAAGAGCTTTTAGTTTTTAGTAAGGCGTGTAATGTAGAGAACTGTGTTTAGAGTTTTGCAAAAAGTTTGTTTTAAAATATCAAACTGAGTGTAAAGTAATGTAGTTTTGCAGACTCAGTCTAAAGATGAGGTAAGACTCTTACCTCATCTTTAGACTGAGTCTGCAAAACTACATTACTTACCGTAAGAGAATGGTTTCACTAAGTGGGCCTCAAGTATCTATTTTAGTGTCTAAGCAATTTAAAAAATCTGTAATAAATTAAATAAATAAATAAGCTACATATTTGCCTACTGGACTGAATGTGTTTTACGGTGCTAAAAAAGGATTTTTTTTTTTTTGTCCACTTTTGACAATATGGGACATCACTTAAAAAATCAGGAATTTTGTATTGAATGTATTGTTGGTTATTGCTAAAAAAAAAATGTATGCTTGTGCTACTTTGGTATTATGACTGGTTTTGTGGTGCAGGATCACATATGTAAGGATAACTAAGAGGGAAATAAAAGGGAAATAAAATGACACATGATTTTTACAGATAATTATACAGTAACTGTATAATAATAATAATAATAATAATAATAATAATAATATAGTGTAAAAAAGCTCATTATGAATATTAAACACATAAACTTAAAATACGTTTACAGATTAAATGGTGCCCTCTGCTGTTTGTTCTGGCTCTGTGCATGTGCTCTTTTCACAAAAAAAGAAAAAATAAATAAATAAATAAAATAAAAATACAATACATTACATTTTATCCAACCATATATTTTCCTTTATCCTCTGCAGGGTCAGTGGGGGGCTGCAGCCTGTCACAGCGTCTCGGGCCTCGGGCAGGGGACACCCTGAACAGACGGCCAGTCCATCGCAGGTCTCACACACAGACACCACACAACTATGGACAATTTGTACAGTGTCCTGTTTAAATGATGTTACATGTCTTGGTGGAAATCCTGGCAGACACATGGAGAACATGCACACTACAATATCACAAACTACACACTTTCATGTCAGTTAGAAAAAAGTGTGGATATAAAAAGAAAGTGTACACTGTAGAGTGAAAAAGGGGCAGATAGGTTGCATTCTGTTACAATGACAATAGGCTTATATTGCATGTTTAATATTGTAAAAAAAAAAAAAAAACACCCACGACAATGAAAAAGCTCTGCTTTGATTACAAAAAGGTGTTTAGGATGAGCAGCCCTTATTATTCTCCTCCTCTGTTTGGCTTACTGAGAAAGGTGATTAAAATAGAGCTGAATGTTTGCGTTCAGTGTTTTCCTCAACACAAATCAAATTTCGAAGCAGGACAATTCTGGACAATGTAGATTTCATATTGCATGGTTTTGTATCAATATTTTGACCACAAATATCATTGTTTATTTCCATAACATTCCAGAACATGACAAATATTAAAATAATTCTATTTAGCTTTACCTTTCAGCAATATAGTGCATTTAAGTACACTGCAAGCTAAAAAAAAGTTCCTTACTGCTCTTTCACAGGTATTTCCCATATGCTGAAATGTGTTGTGCGTTAGGGTTGAAGTAAACGTCAGTAAACTTCAGGGAAAATGCATTTTCTGATATTATCCATCTTCTACTATTTATTTTTTTTCTTACAGTGTCCCAAAGAAATTCAGATGAATGATAGGAATAATATTCACATTCCTTCAAGTCAAGTAAAGTCAAGTAAAGTCTCCTTTATTTGCATACTGCTTTTTACAATACATATTGTGTCAAAGCAGCTTCAATAGCAGAATCAGTTATGGAAACTCAACTATGGAGACATTCTGCATTAAAGCAACTAAAAATACAACTGTGTCATTGTACATATCAAGTCAGTTTAGTCTTGGTTCAGTATGATAACAATGAATTAACTCAATTTCTAGGCAAATGCAGTTTAACTAAGCAGTTCTGTTACTCAGCTATAGCCAGTTCAATGCAGTCTGATGTTGAATGATGTGATTCAGCTCCACATAAGACAATAGTTCAGTTTGATTTAATTCAAGTAAAGAAAGCATCTTATGAAGCAACTAGACTGGACTGCCTGACTCAGTTTGTTTAGGTATTTGCATGTGAACTGATTTGTCAAAAAATAAAAATTCAATTGATTCTGATTTCAACTGATTCAATGATAACAGCAGATTATAGTAGTTTTTTGCATATTTTTGAGGAATTTATATAGATTTTCTGAGCAAAATACATTGACAGCTTGAGGTGGTTTGTTTCCAACAAACAAGAAAAAAGGTTCAAGGTTGTGAACAAGAAAGTGTTTTTTTTCTAAAATCATTTGCCTCGAACAAAAGGCATCTGTTAAAAATGACTAACAACCACAGCAAAAACTAAAATTGCATTTGTGCTCCTTTTGTCACTTCGTGGAATAAAAAGGAGATTGTGCACTTGACCTCAGAAAATGCCCTTGCTTTTAATCACATCTCCTTGTGTTTACATACCAAACTATCAGCACGGTTTTCATGGGGAATCAGTTTTTCTCGATAGCCTTTCCTGCCAAGTCATGTTTATATGACAAATGAGCTTTAGTGAACACAACAGCAGATTGGTACAGTAACATTAAGTTAAACATGCATTCTTAAAAAATTATAATTAAATATAACTCACTCTCAAGCCATTCCAAACCTGACTTTCTTTGTTCTGTGGATCACAAAAAAGACAGTGTTGTTTTGGACCCCACTGTATTTTCACTGAATTAACAAAGATATTTATCATATAACACAAAAAAAAAAAAAGAAGAAAAAAAAAAAAACATACAGGTTTGGAAATTTGGTTATGTCAAAATGTCATATTAGATCAGGTGACACTTTATAACATAAAACAATCAATATCAGAAACTGTTTCAAATGAAAATACTTTTTAATAAAGAAAATAACATTGCTGGCCAAACAGATTTAGTCTGCTGCAGCTATTGCTATGGCATTTTTGTGACATTATGCACGTGTACAATGTGTTTTGTGTTGTGCACTGAGTGACTGTGCCCATCTGTAGTGGCAAGCATGGCAACTACAACAGCAAAAATAAGAGCAGCTGAAATCAATACAGTGGCTACGAGTCCTTTGTTAGCCCGCAGGTACTCCATCTTCTGGTTCATAGCAGATTCCTTACATCTTTTCCTCTAAAATTGAAATGAAAATAGAAAATATTAAGATTATGAATCATCTCCTTTAACACAAATTTGAAAAGTGTATCAGTTTCGCCTTACACAATAAGGCTTTGTTGATAATTGCAATTCATAGGATACTGTGAGTAATATTGTTTATATGATCACTTTATAATAGTAAATAACATGTCTGTCACATTAATGAACACAAAAAGACATAAGCTGTTGAGACTTGCATGCTTGAGGATTTGGCACAAACCTAAGTTCTCTGAATAAACTTAAAAAACATCTATATGAAATAATGACTATTAGATGATATATTAACTCTAGAAATGACAAGACTCATGTTATACATTAAGGAGACACTGTACTTACGGTGCACTGAGGCTTTGCAGGCTTTTGATTAACATCTTCTGCTTTATTTTCATTTTCCAGCATCGTAACTTTCACCTCCTCTGTCTCACTCTTAGCATTTTGAATATTATCCTAAAACAGAGTTATCAACAATTTAGGGTGACATGTTTCCTTAGTGTATACAACATGCTGCATATAAGTATTTTGCTTCTCTGATGCTTTTAATACACAAAAGCCTTTAATAAATCTAAACCATAATAAACCTAATGATTATTAGAAACATAACATTATTTATATATGACAGAATAAAATTACATAATACAAAATTCTAACTAATTACATGATATAGAGGTGTATAGAAATAGATTTGGATTAGCAAAATAACCACTATATTAACATCATATTAACTATAAACGTGATCTGCAAACATCTGACAACCATAAAGCAATGCAATTGCAACATCTTTTTTTTTGTGCTTGTGCAGTCATTGTTTAAAATAAATGACATCTGGTTTATTATTTTATATCAAATGGAATGACATTCATATATTTGAATAAGGCTCAAATGTATTTCAGGGCCACTGCATATTTACAAATGGTATTTATATTTTGCTGTCTTAAGGTGCAAATGGTCAAATAATGCATTCAGTAATCTGTACTATCAGCTGATAACTGAATACTTAAATTGCACTCATAAGCAAGTGTTTGGCCTACATATGAACAAAAGTGAAAGCACATTGCCCTTTCAAATAAAGTGCATACGATCAGAGGTGGGTAGAGTACCCAAAAACTTTACTCAAGTAAAAGTAAAAGTAATTCTAGAAATATTTACTCAAGTAAAAGTAAAAGTACTAGTCTTGAATAGTTACTTGAGTAAGAGTAAAAGAGTATCGGATAAAAAATCTACTCAAGTAGTTAGTTACTAGTTACTTTGGGTCATATATACGGAGCCTTTTTTTATATAGATATATAGACAAAAAATGTATGTAATGTATGTGTGTGTGTATAAATGTATATATTTCATCAGCCTTTAATCCAATTTATGTAATTTATTATAAAACCCTGTCTGTTTATTTAAGTAACAAATATAGGTGTCATGCCATAACATATTTTTAATACGACTGACTATATTTTAAATGTGAATTTAACATTGAAAGTTAATGTGATATAAATATTGCTACTAATCTTTCATTGTTCAGAAAGAGAGCAAATAACATTTACATTATTAAACATAATTTTCACTGACAGTCTAGATTTCATTCACTCTCAGAAACTACCATTAAAATCACTGAAACTGTTAACACTGTGAAATCAATATCTTAATTATAGATTCGTACACACATCTGCACTTTGTTGTTTCTGACGAGAGAATTCGGCAGAAAGAGGTATTCAGTAAGTGAGCGAGTGAAGGAAGCACCGGCATTTCAGCGATGACTCATCGGAACAGAACCGTGTGTGATTGGTTAATGCGCAGCGCTTTAAAAACGGGTCTGTCTCTGGCTCAGCGCCAGCAAGCGATCACAGATCTGAATTTAGCAGCTGATGATATGACTTGCTGAACGTACTCGCACTGGTGTGATTGTATTAAAATTAATAAAATCTTAATCGGCTATTCTTTGTCTTTTGGAAGCTGCATTCAACCTGTTATAAGCCACACACGTACAACAAACTAATGTCACAGTGGTATCGTGTACTGTAATCGAATGTAGCCCAAGTTGTTACCTGTTAAACAGTAGACAGCACACGCGTTCATCTAATAAGGATCTCCATCGCAAGCAAATAATAGCCTTTGCAGATTTGCTTTCAATTCAGTGCAGTTCCATAGCCCCGTTTTCAACGCTGCTAATATTCTTAAACGTTACAACTCTGAGTGAACCGCTTCAGAACTCAGCGCGTGCAGCATGGAACTGAACGACTCAATCAAACTGATTCATGAACCAATTCACTCGTTTGCCAATTGGTTTGATCAAGCCTTTGAACAGAGTTGACTCAAAAGAATGAATCATTCGCGAATGGGCATCGCTCATTGTCCAGAGAAAAGTAGACGGCGCGTTTGGAATAAACTGAAGCATTTATTGCATTAAGATAAAGTAACGAGAGGGGTGTCGCCCACAGTAACGAAGTAAAAGTACAGATTTTTCCCAAAAAATGTACTCAAGTAAGAGTATAAAGTACCCATCTTTAAATATACTCCGAAAAGTATTCGTTACCCCGAAAAATTACTCAAGTAAATGTAACGAAGTAAATGTAACTCGTTACTACCCACCTCTGCATACGATTATAACAGTTTGGCCATAATATGTTGCATAACACAGCATAATGGCATTTAAAAATATTGCTCAGAATGTTATATATAAGCTATTCCTTAAACTGTGTACAAATGTCATTGAATGTATGCCTATACTCACCATACTGCAGCAGTATCGCGCTGGAGCTTGTATTTGTGCTTGATTCTGGCGATGTAGAAAGAGTGAATGAAAACACAGGTGAAGTGAGAGCAAAGTCCGTATTTGGCTAGTTAAGATGTCATGCAGCTCCTCCTTCTCACTTCACTTCAGCAGAGATTCCTCCTTTATTTGTTTTACTGTTTCCACTTCTACTAATCACTGGTTGATTCACTGAAACAGACCATAAATAACCTGCTCATTCTCAGGAAAGAGTGACATACTGTTTATCTATTTATCATTTCAACTGAAAGGATTCCTGCGAAAAATATATTTTTTTAAAGAAATCATATGTTCTCACCTCAGGCCCCCAACACACTGTGGTTACAGGTACAAGTAGTTATAGCTACATTAGTCAATTTCAATTTACATTAGTCAATTTAATTCTAGTGTTCCCTACATTAAAAAAAAAAACAATGTTTCTTTTTCAAACATGCTTTACGCCATGATTATTCAAACATACCATATTAAAATTATTCAGAGGTTTAAAATCAGTGGAAATAATAATGGTCTTGACTTGAACATATAATTTCAACCTAACATATTATTCACAGTGAATGTTTGTAGCCTATGTACTAAGAAAAAAATATATACATATCACAGTGATTTTTCCTCCATAGCCAAAATATCTAGGACATTAATACATAAGTATAAGCATAACAAAATAGGCTACTGAAAAGACTCAGTGAGAGAAATCTACCTGTTTATACAATGTGGTCAAAGACACATTTTTTTTTGTTTTTGTTCATTATTTTAAGAACTGATTGGAGCACTATATTATTGTTTCATGAAAAGGTGCATGCTAGGGTTGCCAGGATGCTACAACCAAACCTGCCTAATTGCTACTCAAAACTAGCCCAATCGTGTTTTGAGGGTGGTTTCCCCTTTTTCTGGGGTGTAAAATACACGCTTTCTGTCAGGGTTCCCCTGGTAAATTTGCATTCCAGTGCCAAAATATGATATTATTGGGGCCGCTACAAACCAGCAACATCAAAAACAACTGCAGACTTGGCAACACATTATAACATGTAACATTATACAGACTATCAGTTCTTCATAATTTATTTTAAATAAAGTTGAATTTACAATGTATCAATTTAAAATGCAACTGAAAGTAATTCAAAATCTTTCTGAAATCAGTTTAGTATGTAACCCAAAGTAATTATCTGATTGTTTTAAAAGACTCCCACTGTAGCAGGACTGTACCAGACCAGACAGAGCTGCACTGAATGGAAACATAGAACAATGGTAAGTGAGAATTATCAAATTACATAAAGAATGACATAAGTAATAAACTTTGATTAATGATACTAACATGTCCCATTGGTATTCCAAGACAGTCAAGCCAGATCCTGTTAGTGGGACGATGGTCCTGTTTGCAATAGAGGAAACTTTTAGGGGTTAAGATAGAAGTAGACTGTCCAATATTGTTACATCATTGTTACATCATCTTTTCATATCTTGCTATGTTCAGAATGTATAACATGCCCATATGATTAGCCCTAGTAGAAAAAAAAGACAAAAACACACTTATACTGGATATGGCTCCATTCATAATGTATGCAACAAGTAATGATAGTGATGGATTTTAAATAATTACTATACATATAAATAATATATGTAACGTGTGCACAATAAATAAATAAATAAATAAATAAATAAAATAAAAATAACTGAACCAGGAAGGAAGCAGGTTCAATAACTCTCCAAAAGTCCATTAAATGGTTCTACATCTCAAATCTAGATTGGATGTAAGACAGGTTTTCAGAAAATACACAGTGACATGACAATTCATGATAGTCCCACATTGTGCTTGGTAATATAATGTAAACAAGGGTTTAGATCTTACCTTGAGCAGGAACGTATGCTGTCATCATTCTTGAAGTGGCCCCTACAGACTGTATATCAGAAATGATGTTTAAATCCTTACATCTAATACTCTTAATCGACTTACTGTGAGTTTCTTCATTCAGGGGAGAAGTGGGAAAAACCTTTAAGAAGCCTCACAAAACAGGACACAGCAATAGCAGGACAAACCACACTTGGGGATGTTTAAACTTCATGGATCTCTTACTGTGGTATACTTAAATCTGCAGTCGGTAACTTTTTTTTGGTTAAAAATGATCCAAAATCAATATTTGAGTAAGTACATAACCAGCCAGTGTTCAAAACAATCGCCTTACTTTAGCCCGATTCACAATGCCCTGTTGAAATAAACAACATATGCTGGTTAGGTATGTTTTGACGCTGGGAGGCTGGTTTATGCTGATCCTTTGCTGGTTCATGCAGACCAGCATAAACCAGTCTCCCAGCGTCAAAATATACCTAACCAGCATATTCTGCAGGGCGGTTCGCTTATAATAATGTTTTCTCATTTGTGTGGTACAGGTAGGTTTTCACAGGAAATGTTGAGCATGTTGTTGCATCTTTACATCACATTGTGAACATAAGGAAGTTTTCCCGGCTACTAGGCTATATCGCATGTGGGGATCCAACAGGTGGCAGATCGTTTATAGCCTTTTAAAATAATTTCTTAAAGGGGTCATATGTGTCACAGACACACCAGGCTCCAACACCCTTCAATCACAGCGCAATCCCTTACATGAGTACTGATCACACACACCTGCCCCTCGTCAGCACCCCAATCTACTGGCACATAAAAGACACATAAAAGAATTCATCATCTCACAGTTACAAGGTAAAGCACTTCAATAGGCTTCGGAAAACCCGTCTGGGATTCTTCTATTGGTAAGAAACTTTACAATTTAAAACAAGGCTAAATGACTGTGAATGATTATGCTCTTAAGTTCAGAACTCTCGCGGCCACAAGTGTGTGGAATGAACAAGCTTTATTGACTACATATCATCAAGGATTGGACCCACAAGTGCAGTTGCATCTCGCTGCATACGAGGACACCATAAGGCTTGAACGTTTCATCCAACTCTTCATTTGCTTTGCCAGTCGTATGCAGCCGTGTCTCGAAGAGCACCAGGGCCAGCCTCAGCACAACCTCTTCCTCTGCCGACCAGAACCCGTCAGCCCTCCAGAACCAGCCTACGAACCCATGCAAGTGGATTCTACTCGTCTGACAGTGACTGAACGGCAGAGAAGGCTGGCCCAGAATCTGTGCATATACTGTGGATAGGTTCACCATAGTGTCGGCCCACTTCAACTGCAAATTGGCATATTTCAGGTTGAGAAGATCCATCTGCTGGTTCTGGAGGAATCCACCGCTGACGTGATCCTAGGGTGCCCATGGTTGGAGCAGCACAATCCTGTCATCTCCTGGAAGACCTGAAGTCCTGAAGTGGGCCGAAACTTGTTTCATGTACTGTTTATCCGGGTTTCCTGTTCCATCCTCTCCGCTTCCTGAACAGCTTTCTGTCTGTGCTACAACCATTGAGAGTCCAACTGAAAAACAGTCAGTGGATATACCATTGTGTTACGCCCCCTTGGATGTTTTCTGCCCTAAGAGAGCCTCCAAGCTGCCTCCACACCGGCCATGGGAGTGCAATGTTGATCTGCTTCCGCGTGAGTCAGTGCCAAGGGGAAGGATCTATCCCCTTTCCATCCCGAAGGAGAAGGCCATGGAGCAATACATCAAGGAGGCTCTGGATCAAGGCTACATCCGTCCATCAACTTCCCCTGCTGCTTCGAGCTTCTTCTTTGTGGAGAAAAAGGATGGAGGCTTGCGGCCATGTATTGACTACTGATATCTCAACAACATCACAGTCAAGTTCAGATATCCACTTCCTCTTGTCCCAGCAGCTCTGGAACACCCCTGTGGTACTACTGTCTTCACCAAGTTGGACCTCTGCAGCGCGTATAACCTTTTCTGGATATGTGAGGGGGACGAGTGGAAGACAGCTTTCATAACACCTACTGGACACTACGAGTACCTCTTGATACTATATGGCTTGGTCAACGCCCCCTTCGTATTCCAGGATTTCATCGATGAGGTGCTCCGGGAGTTTCTCCACAAATTCGTCTTGGCCGCGGAGGTCCTGATACACCTGAGGGAATCACAACTCTACCTGAAAGCGGAAAAGTGCTCCTTCCATCAACCCTCAGTGCAGTTCCTTGGCTATAACATCGACAGCCGTGGCATCCAAGAGGAAGGTAGATGCCATCAGGAACTGGCCAACACCCACTACCATAAAGGAACTCCAACGATTCCTCGGCTTCTCCAATTTCTACCGCTGCTTCATCCAGGATTACAGTTCCATCACCATTTCACTAACAAGCCTCCTCCCAAATAAGCCCAAGTCTCTGTCCTGGACCCCAGCAGCCACGGAGCCCTTCAATACCCTTAGGGAAAGCCTTCACTACCGCTCCTCTCCTGGTCCATCCCGACCCCGACAGTCCTTTCATCGTGGACATTGACTCCTCCACCACAGGAGTAGGAGCTGTGCTTTCTCAGCAGCAGGGGAACGCCAGCAGACTCCATCCATGTGCCTTCTTTTCCTGCAAGCTCAACCCGGCGGAGATGAATTATGAAATCTGCAACCGAGAGCTTCTGGCCATCAAGTTAGCGCTTGAGGAGTGGAGGCATTGGCTGGAGGGAGCAAGACATTTGTTTCTGGTACTTATGGACCACAAGAACCTGGAGTATCTGCGAATGGCTAAAAGACTTAAGCCCAGACAAGCCTGTTGGGCTTTATTCTTTACCCACCCAGATCCAAGAACGTCAAGGCTGACACCTTATCCCAGCCTTATACCTGAGAAAAGCTCTGAAGAGCCTGAAGCTGTACTCCCGGAGAAACTCATAATCAGCCCGATCACCTGGTCCACAGAGACCCTACCCTCCTCCAATACCTCCACCAATACTCCACTGGGTTGCCTGCCAGGCTTGCAGTATATCATCAGGACACGGCACACCCCACTCATCCACTCTGCTCATACCTCACTAGGCACTGGCCACCCGGGGGTTAATGATATCCTCTTGTTGCTTAAGGAATGCTTCTGGTGGACCAACATGGCATCAGATGTCAGGAGGTACGTGCAAGGATGTACGGAATGCACCATCTCAAAGAGTCCACGTCATCTACCATCTGGTAGCCTTCACAATGGCCTTCACAATGACCGATGCCAAAGTCCTTTCAGGCAAGTCGTGCCACTCGGCCACCATCTTGGCAACGCCTCCGGGCAGCTATTTCAGAATAACAAGACCAGCTCCTATCTAAATGAATAGGCAGAGAAAACATGCATAAAAACAACATGTATAGAAACAGCAGTGAAATATGATCAAAATCGCTGAAAAATTTTGATCACTTTGCCCCAAAATAAGGTTTAAAATGCCTTTTTCCCCACAGGTTACACCTTTACTATGTATGCGCAAGGGTTCCTCAACTGTGCGCATACATCAGTGGAACCAGACGATAGGCTTAAATGTTTCCCGGCTTGACTGTTAAAAGCAGATGATTGGATTTCCAAGTGGAGGGGCGGGACTTGTTCACACAACCGCCATCTTTGCCGTTACGGGTTTTCCTTATATAGTTGTATTGAGGATTAAGGAAGTGACATGTCTCTTATAAACTGTCTCTGCCGACGCACACTCCTCCTTCTCCTCACTCTCAGAGATGGACGTTTCCAAACTTCTGTCCAATCATCCTACTACTTGTCCACTTGATCTGATCCCCACTCACCTCCTTCAAGCAATCTCTTCTTCAGTCATACTTTGCTTACTCACATTATCAACTCCTCTCTTCACTCTGGAACATTTCTCTCAGCATTCAAGCAGGCTCAGGTAAGCCCACTGCTCAAGAAACCATCTCTAAATCCAGCGCTTCTTGAAAACTACAGACCGCTCTGACCACTCTGAGACTGCTCTGCTCTCAGTTACTGAAGCCCTGCGACTAGCAAGAGCAGCTTCAAAATCCTCAGTACTCATCTTACTGGACCTGTCTGCTGCTTTTGACACCGTTAATCACCAGATTCTCCTGCCCACCCTCAGAAATATGGGCATTTCTGGATCCGCATTCCTGTGGGTTAAGTCCTACCTTTCTGACAGATCCTTCAGTGTGTCTTGGAGGGGTGATGTTTCTAAGTCACAACAAATTGCTACTGGGGTTCCTCAAGGCTCAGTACTTGGACCACTTCTCTTTTCCATCTACATGACGTCATTAGGATCTGTCATTCAGAAGCATGGCTTTTCTTACCACTGCTACGCTGATGACACCCAAGTCTACTTCTCATTCCAACCAGTTGACCCGACAGTAGCTGCTCGCATTTCAGCCTGTCTGAGTGACATTTCTAGCTGGATGAATGACCATCACCTTCAGCTTAACATTACAAAGACAGAACTCCTGGTGATTCCAGCTAACCCATCGCTTCATCACAACTTCTCTATACAGCTGGGTTCTTCAACCATTACTCCTTAGTAGACAGCCAGAAACCTAGGAGTTGTGATGTATCATCAGTTAAGCATCACAGACCACATTGCTACAACGACCTGGTCCTGCAGATTTGCCTTATACAACATTAGGAAGATTAGACCCATCCTGTCAAACCAAGCCATCCAACTTCTTGTCCAAGCTCTTGTTCTCTCCAGACTGGACTATTGTAATGCTCTCCTGGTGGGCCTTCCTGCATGTACTGTCAAGCCTCTGCAATTGATCCAGAATGCAGCAGTGAGGGTTGTCTTCAATGAGCCAAAAAAAAGCTCACGTTACTCCTCTCCTCATTCAAAAGAATGTACCTGTATCCTTGTGGTTGTTGATAGATTCTCTAAATCCTGTCTTGCCTACTGCCATGGAGATCGCAGAGCTCATGTTCAACCACATCTTCCGGTACTTTGGCATCCCTGAGGACATATTATCAGACAGAGGACCTCAATTCATCTCTCGAGTCTGGAGAGCCTTCTTCTCACTCCTAGGTGTGGCCTTCAGCCTATCTTCGGGATACTACATGTAGTTGAACGGTCAGATTCAGATCCAAGAGATCGGTCGCTTCCTCCATACCTTCTGTCATGGCCACCAGGACTCTTGGAACCAGTTCCTGGGGTTGGGCTGAGTATGCACAAAAGTCCCTGCGCTAACCATCTACCGGACTCACACCATTCCAGTGTGTACTCGGTTACCAACCTCCACTATTTCCTTGGTCTGGGGAACCCTCGGATGTACCATCTGTCGACTACTGGTTCTGAGAGAGCGAGAGGGTCTGGGACTCTGCCCACCACCAGCTACAATGGGCCCTATGTAGATGCAGGATGACAGCAGACCTTCACCACTCTATCGCATTCCCCCGACATTCCATGTGTGCCTCCTGAAACCTCACCATCCTTTTGTTCCTTTCTCCACAAAGCCTGTTGTAGCCGCAGCTGAAACCCCCCTTCCACTCATCCTGGATGACGGTGGTTAAGGTTATGGTCCTGAGGAATGCTCATGGGTTCCACGTAACTACATAGTCGACTTAAACTTGCTTGACACCTTCCACGCTTCTCATCCCAACAGACCTGCCCCCCGGGGTAGAGGAAGACCACCACGACGTCGGGGTCCTTGGCCCTCAGTAGCGGCCTTGGAGGGGGTGGGGGGGTTACTGTCACAGAAACGCCAGGCTCCAACATCATTCAATCACAGCACACTCCCTCACCTGAGTACTGATCACACGCACCTGCGCCTTGTCAGCACCCAAATCTACTCACACATAAAAGACACTCACACACACACACACAGCCACTGTCCGGTCTCGTTGGCATCTAGGACTTGTCTACCTGCTTACTTCAAGGACTACCAGTGTTATACTTACCTGTCTCCAGCGATTCCAAGTTACCTCCTGTGTTCATCATGAGTGTGTGTGTGTCTTCATCCTTCAACGTCCCAACTCCTCTACTGCCACTTGGTTCTCTACTCTGCTCAATACAAAGGACAGTATCATTGCACTATCACTCTTCAGTCACTATTGCCACTGCTATTTGATTCACCTGTGTTCACTATCCCATCTGCTTGTGTCAATAAACCTCCTTACCTGTTATCTCCCGTCTCTGACCCATCTGTACTGAAACAATATGATGCGATTCAAAGTTTTCCTTTCTCTTTGGAGTGTTACAAGCTTGATAGATAAGATCCACTAAAGTTGCAAAGAGTAAATTCTTAAACCCAAAGAGATATTCTTTATAAAAGTTCAAACTCATCCACGCCCTCCTAAAACGCCTCGTTTAAACACCCCCCCCACATCACTGTGTTGGAAAATTTGCATAATGCTGCCCCAATGTTTACCCAAAGAAAGAAGGGGTAAATTTGATTCTCGCTGTTGCCTTTGGTGCCATGTTGTGAAGACACTGTTTCGTTGTGGAAGATAAAATACTTTGTTTGGCCTTCCAAAAGAGGACATGACTAGAAATCAATGGTTAAGTTGTATTTAGAACACTGTTCCAGAACAGTTCAACCCAAATATTCAGATATGTGCAATGCATTTTATGGAGGACTGTACAATGCCGGTTGTTATGACTTACAGTCTGCAAGTATGTTTACATATTTAAAGTATTTGCCAAAGATGATTCAAATGCAAGTTTTGAGCAGTGTAGAGTCATTTGTCGTTTCTCCAATCACAAATGTAGACATGGTTTTATGTTTACGTGTCCTGATGCACTGAAATTATAGCGTAAAAATACACTATAAATCATTATAATCCATAATTATGTCCCGAATGGATGCAACAAATGACTCGTTTGTAATGGGTTTGATTGTTTTTTTCTTGTTGCAGTGTTCTGACCGGGACACGCATCACAGTATGGCAAGGGGCATAACATAACATTCCCATTGCGGCCAATCACAATGCACTGGATATCTGGCCAATCAAAGCACACCTCGCTTTTCAGACTGATGAGCTTTGCAAAATCTACGCATTTCAGAAAGACAGGGCATAGAGGAGAAACAATGATGTACAGTATATGGAAAATAATGCTTTTTGAACGTTAAACTGCATAAACACATTTCTTTACACCAAATAATGTATTTTTAGCAACATCACATGACCCCTTTGATATGAAATTTGAATGGTATGACAATTAGAGAGTGTACAGAAATCAAAATCTAAATTAGCAATGCTGATGTTGTTAACATTAATAATTTGAGAATAAAGTTTAAGCCAATAGTCTTTGAGTATGAGATGTGACGGAACATGTGATTTGTTGAATGTAGTGAACATTAACGCCCTTACCCTTCACTGAACGAGTTTCGTTTGAGTCTGAACGAAATCGAGAGATCTTCTCGTTCGTGAACAAAATTAATGAGAGTATACCGGGTCAGTCGGCCATTTAACATTTAAATCTTTATCAGTAATCAACAGATACAAAGCGCAGTTATAGGTACTGTGCACATACGCTTGTTTTCATATTTAGCAGACGGAACATAACTCCATGTTTAATCCCTGATTTATTCATGTGAATATGTTATACAGGTGCTTGTCATATAATTAGAATATCATCAAAAAGTTGATTTATTTCACTAATTCCATTCAAAAAGTGAAACTTATATATTATATTTATTCATTACACACAGACTTATATATATCAAATGTTTATTTCTTTTAATTTTGATGATTATAACTGACAACTAAGGAAAATCCCAAATTCAGTATCTCAGAAAATTAAAATATAACTTAAGACCAATACAAAGAAAGGATGTTTATTGGCCAAATCTTGGCCAACTAAAAAGTATGAACATGAAAAGTATGAGCATGTACAGCACTCAATACTTAGATGGGGCTCCCTTTTCCTGAATTACTGCAGCAATGCGGTGTTGCATGGAGTCGATCAGTCTGTGGCACTGCTCAGGTGTTATGAGAGCCCAGGTTGCTCTGATATTGGCTTCGGCTCTTCTGCATTCTTGTGTCTGGCATATCGCATCTTACTCTTCACAATACCCCATAGATTTTCAGTAGGGTTAAGGTCAGACGAGTTTGCTGGCCAATTAAGTACAGGGATATTAAGGTCCTTAATCCATGTACTGGAATCTTTGGCACTGTGTGCAGGTGTCAAGTCCTGTTGGAAAATGAAATCTGCATCTCCATAAAGTTGTTCAGCAGCAGGAAGCATGAAGTGCTCTAAGACTTCCTGGTATATGGCTGCGTTGACCTTGGACCTCAGAAAACACCAGCAGATGACATGGAACCGCAAACCATCAATGACTGTGGAAACTGGAAACTCTTCTTCCAGACTCTGGGACCCTGATCTCCAAAGGAAAGGCAAAATTTACTTTCATCAGAGAACATAACTTTGGACCACTCAGCAGCAGTCCAGTCCTTTTTGTCTTTTGACTGTTGTTAAAGAGTGGCTTGACACAAGGAATGCGACAGCTGAAACCCATTTCTTGCATACGTCTGTGCGTAGTGGTTCTTGAAGCACTGACCCCAGCTGCAGTTTACTCTTTGTTAATCTCCCCCACATTTTTGAATGGCTTTTGTTTTACAATCCTCTCCAGGGTGCAGTTATCTCTATTGCTTGTAAACTTTTTTCTACCACATATTTTCCTTCCCTTCGCCTCTCTATTAATGTGCTTGGACACAGAGCTCTGTGAACAGCCAGCCTCTTTTGCAATGACCTTTTGTGTCTTGCCCTCCTTGTGCAAGGTGTCGTCTTTTGAAAAACTGTCAAGCCAGCAGTCTACCCCATGATTGTGTAGTCAACAGCTAGACTGAGAGACCATTTAAAGGCCTTTGCAGGTGTTTTGAGTTAATTAGCTGATTAGAGTGTGGCACCAGGTGTCTTCAATATTGAACCTTTTCACAATATTTAAATTTTCTGAGATACTGAATTTGGGCTTTTCCTTAGTTATCAGTTATAAAAAATCTAAATTGATGATATTCTAATTATATGACCACCACCTGTATATGAACTGTCTGACCAAACAATTAAAATGTTAATTATGCAAGAAAACCTCGTGATTTTTTCATCTGAACAACATATTTAGACTATTTATTTAATGCGATTATGCACACACAAGGCCGTCGCCAGAACAAACCAAATGGGGGGGCATTTAATTTTCATAGGGGGGCACACTTTTTTTTAATGATCTGAGACAGACCATAACATAAACCCATATTAGGCTATAACTAAAATAGACCACACTAGTCTTGTTTTGTTTAATTATTCAAATAAAATACTTCACCGTTTGATCTCAACGTCTCTGTTTATTGTCTCTTAACATTTCCAAAACCGCCAAAAATTTATTCTGAGATCGCATGCAACGCGCAGCTCAGCTGCGCAAAGGAATTGCGTATAAACAATACAATACTGTATGCTTAACTAAATGAATTACATGATTTATATATACATATACATACACACAAACTGCATATTGTAATTTGAATTAATAAAACTACTAACACAAAAATTACATATTGAAAGGTCTGCTGCTGGAGACTTGCCATTGGCTGTTGTATTTGAATAATTAATGAGGTAGGTCTTTGCAAGGTTTGGGTGCTGTTTTGGGATGTTTTAACAGTCATTTATGAATATAATTATATTTAAAATTATGTTCTGTGTAATAATGCGTTGAATAATGAATCGTCTGAATCATTTCTGAAGGTAATGTGTTATGCATTTTTAGTGTTACCGTTGTAGTGATTACTGTTCCTGTGAGCCAGGTTCTGCTGAAACAACGGAATTAGTGCAATGAACTAAATCAATAACAAACAATATTAAACGTTTAACTGCGCGTTCACACCGGCGGCGTCGGGAGCGTCAAAAATCGATTTAGTCGATCTGCTCACGACGCTGCAGAAAGAATCGTGAGCGCTCAGATACAGTGACGTATACCGAATGCTCATTTTGTATTAAAAGTGGACGCAAAGCAAACAGCCTTTTTGATCTTATGCAGACTAACCACAAGGAGGTTAACGTTATAAGTTGATCTCATTAAATGTTGTTGTGGACGAAATATTAAGATCCTTTACTTAAAATGAACGATCTCAGACACCTTGGTCCACGTATCACTTTTAATAATTTTTTTATGTCCCTGTACGCAAACAGGGACACATCATAGATTACTGCAAACGCGAAACAGCAATAATCAACCTGTCCTCTATTTTGCTTGGGAACTAATGTGATCGGAGCTGCGTCCTCTGGAATCCTCTCAAGCGGTTGACTTCTACGTTCCGATTGGTTGCTGCCCAACCGCGTCATAGCTCATTACCATAAAGTTGCCTTTATTTAAACTCTGCTCGACGCTCTCAAAGGCCAAGTCGCGCCACGCCGCTCCTCGCCGCTGGTTTACATTGAAAATGAATGACTTCCGGCCACTTTGACGCTCTCGACGCCGGAGGTGTGAATGCACAGTAATGCAAGTTTGGTTAATTGTTCTGTGCGTTACGTTTAGGGGGGCACAAAAAGTCATTTGGGGGGGCACTGCCTTGACGACGGGCCTGTGCACACATTAAGCCAAATCAGTTTTGGCAACAAGTGAATACGTTCGTTGATTTAACAAACACATAAGAAACTCTTTTTCGCCACCTGCTGGCGTATTTGTGTAATGTGAAGAAATGGTCACTGACTGAACGAATCATTTTGGTGAACGACCTGAAAATGAACGAATCTCTAAAATTTCCACCTCTATTTGAGCACGGAAAAGACGCGATGTGTGAACGGCCCCAATGTGATATACTATAGCAATAAAATGTATAAATATTAATTTATATTAATTGGTCAGTGACAAAAGATCGTGGCTGGCATGGCATTGCACTCACACTATGGTTGAATTTGAATGCGCCATTGCGCCCTGAAATTTCACCGGAAATACGTAGGCTGCATGCCGAGACAGCCCTTTCACACTTGCAGACTGACCTCTTTAGAAAGTTTTTGGCCTAAAAACACATGCATAATGTCAACAAACGGCAAGACCTCGAGAATATTACAGTTCATAGCCCCAGATGAGCGCCGTCAGTTTGGAATCGAGGTAACTTTAACTGCCCTGCAGAAAAAACACCTGGCTAATGTCTAATGATGCATGATCAATTTAGAACAGAACGCACCAGCAAGCAATTTACTTCTCTTTAAATGTGTTTAGATGAGATTTATTTTAACATTAGTACTCTACAACGCCACTACTAGACAAAATGCGCTCTAGAATAATAAAAAAAAAGAACAAGGTTATTAACCTCCACATGTTATGTACTTGGAGGTGGCCACAGGCTTGGACTTGACCTGACACTGACGTGATCAGTGCAAAAAATATGTAATTTAGGTTGGTACCTTGCAAGCTACCATGTTACTAAAATATGCGTTCAGTACTTTCAGTTGTGTCTCTAGCCGATACCAGTTTCAACAAAATAATACTGCTGTTGTGCCATGATATAGCCAAATGATATAAGATGCTAATTCCTTGATGTTTTAATATAACTATACTGATCAGTTGCCATATTCACGTGACATAGGTTTATGTGGTACTCCAAGATAGCTTACTTCCAAAAAAAAAAAAAAAAGCTAAATATGGTAGTATGTCAAGAAACAAATGTAGTCTCTGTTTGTTTGTTTATTTATTTATTTGGTATTGGGAGTTAATGTTAAATTAAATGTATAATGTATTATGTATTATGTTACATGGTTGGTCAAATTTTTTGCTCAACTCGAAAATAAGCTTTAACATTAATTCAGTTTTTTCTTTCTTTTTCTTTTTGTCTTAGACTCCATTCCAGCGTCTGGCTTGGCAAATGCAAGACATATTAGGGGATGGAGGAATTCTCAAAGAGGTGGTCCATGCAGGAGAAGGCCCCCCTGTACCCATGCATGCCTCTGTGTCAAGTAAATGACTGAAATGAACATGGTGGTTTTATAAAGTTCTAGCTTCTTGCTTATAATAGTCAAATAATTCAGAAATAAATTATTCTTAGAACTCTCACACACACACACACACACTACCATTAAAAAGTTTGTGGTCGACATTTTTTTTAAGTCTCATATGTCACCCAAGGCTGCAATTAATTGATAAAAAAATGTAACAATGTAACAATTTTAAATATGTTTTTTATTTCAACATATTTAAAATGTAAATGTATTATTGTGATGCTAACACTAATCATTCTAATATGCTGCTTTGGTGCTTAAACATTTCTTATTATCAATGCTGAAAACAGTTAATATTTATTGTCTGAAAACTTTAGAAAATGTAAAATAATCATTTTAAATATAAACCTTTTTTAACATGCATTTATTTACTGTCACTTTTAAATTTAAATGTAATGCATCCTTGCTTAATAAAAGTATAAATTAAAAAAAAAAAAAATTTGATTGGTAGTGATTGTACTTTTAGCTGCCAACATGAACTCGTTTCATCCACAGTTCATTTCTCTGGTTTCATCGAGTATTCTGACACACCATTTGAGACAACCAGCCACTTTAAATTTCCACGAATGATGAAGCTTGGTAAAGGTAGGATGGAAACTGAATTCTTCCGTTAGAGTGATAATCACGATTCTCCTGTATATTCTCTTCTTTGTCCTCCACCGAGACTCTTTAATCTCTCCCAATAGATGTTACTTTGTATGGCCTAGAGCTTGGTCTTCTTACTATGAAGAAAGGCGAGTTTTCCCGTTTTCTTTTCAAGCCCAAATATGCCTACGGGGACCTTGGATGCCCCCCACACATACCTCCATTAGCCACAGTCCTCTATGAGGTGCAAGTCCTCGATTTCCTGGACTCGGCACAAGTGGATGAGTTCATGGATTTGAGTATGGTAAGATTTTTATGCATTTAGCTTGCTCAGATCATTTGGTTGTTGCTTCAGATATTGTAATCTCAACATTGTTCTTCAGGAAGAGCAGAACAGTGTTCCTCTGTCCACATTTCTGAATGTACTGGACACACAGCGGAGCTTTGGCAACCTCTGCTTCAATAAGAAGCGCTATGAAGATGCTCGAGAGCGATACAAACAGGTTCTGAGCTTATAACTGTTTTGTTAGTTTCTGAGAAATGAGAGTTTGTAAATGGATAGAAGAAAAATGTTATTGTATTCTAATACCTGATAATAGATTGTCATTACACACTAATGTTGGTGCATGGTACAGGCCGTGACACTTTTGCAGAATCGTGAGCCGGTGGATGAAGAAGAGAAGAAGTGTCTTGAGGAAATGAAATTGCCTTTCCTGCTCAACCTCTCATTCACGTACCTCAAACTGGAGAAACCCCACAAGGCCCTTTGCTACGGTCAGAAAGTGCTGGACATCAGCCCTCAGAACACTAAAGCGCTCTTCCGCTGCGGCCAGGTTGGGCAACATTTAGGCATTTTTATTTCCTTTGTTGATAACCTTATTGTAATCTTTCAGTAAAAATCTAGGGGCTGTCAGTTGAGTTAAAATGATAATAAAATTAAGATATGCTGATTTATTAACTGAATTAAGAAAACAAGATGTAAGAAAGTCAGCCTAATCTAGTGCGTCAGATCATTTGCTTTTTAATCGAAAGAAGAACTGTACAGTTATATTCTGGGATTCTCCCACTAACACCGGATTGACAAGTCTGTTGGGACAGATTGCTTTCTTATCACTGCTCCAGAGTTCAGTTTTAATTGAACTGGATCTCAAACCGATTATTTTGTTGCTACTCTGAGCACGATTGCTATGTTCATTATGGCAAACTAACCAAACAATGGGAGAAAATGTGCCAGGTTCCCAAAATAAACCCTCCAAAGGAACCAGTTGTGAAAATGAGTAATTGCACACATAAGAACTCAATAGACTGGTTTCTTTACATTTCAATGAAAATAAAATGATAGGTTGATCACTGGCCGACAGCAATCCATTTACAATCAAGTAGACGGAGTGTGGTCACATCAGCTAAATTTGATGGGCAAAGGTCTGTTGTCAATAGTGAAACGATGTATCATGCACTGTTTTCACAGTAGTCACAGAAGCCAGCAGCTTTCTGTTGGACAGCGTAACAATTTCAGATGACTGATCTGAAATTGAGTGAAACACACAAGTCCAGATTGCTCAGATTCCTATTGGAACGACTCTGTTTCACCCACAAAATTTTATGGACTCTTCAAATAGGATATGTTTAATTCTTTGCCTTTTTTTAAATTGCTGTTACTCGTTCAGACTAAGGCCACCCTGTTGCTCTTTTTCTGAGTCTCAAGCAGTGAGCTCAATGATTTCCATCCCGTAAAGTTCTGATTAGCTTTTGTGAATGGCATTTTGTTCATTTTTTACTGCATGTTCAGAAGGGGCCAGAATAGACTTGCTAAATCAAAGGTAATACACCAAGTTTGAATTGCTGTTCTAGTGTGAAAATTCTTTATGATTGAAAAACTCCTTATGATTGAATTTAAGATTTACTTTTGCTTTTGTACTAATGTAGTTTTTTTTAGTGATCACATCAGGTAAATGTGTTCAGTGTAAATGAAAATGTTAAACTGACAGCCCTTATAAAGACCTTTTCTTTAGAATCCTGAAGAAACTTCCAGTCACGTTTTTATTTGTGTTTTGTTAACCATTGTAGCGGAAGACCACATATATTAAGAGCTTTCTTTATTTTTAATGAGGCCTGTTTGGAGATGAATGACTATGAGAAAGCACAAGATTACCTTACACTCGCTCAGGCGAACAAGCCATTCGACCCTGACATCAACACCTTGCTGAGAAAGCTGGCTCTGTAAGTTTTTCTTATCTGATAGTTTTGTCAAGTCTTCCTACATGTGTTAACTTGAAAGCTAAGCAAATCTACTGATCTTTTACAGATGCTATAAGGACTATTTGGACAAAGAGAGAGAGATGTGCTCCAAGATGTTCTCGGGTTTTAAAGGAATGGAAAAGTGAAGCTTGCAGTGTCCATGGTGGTATTTTTACCATTTTTCAAACCCTCCAGGATGACCACAAGTGGGCAGTATAAACCCAACCAATTGTAATTTTGGTGTGAGTGGCCCAACATTGCCTCAAATTTTGTCATACTTTTAATTGCTTACAGTTCACTTTTGTTTTGCATTATTATCGTTACTGTAAGATAAGCTTTATTATAGCAGACAGTCAAGATTTTGCAGTGTTGTGTTCAGTACTCTATATGGAGCATCAGGATGTCTCCGAAGCGTGTGGCTGGAGTTTCAGAGGTTATATAGACTTGTTCATTAATTGAATTATTTCTCATACACCTTTTTTTTTTTTTTTTTTTTTTTTTTGCATGCCATGCAATGCTCGTCTTGATTTTACTTACTTTGTGTGTGTTACATTTTGAAGTTAACATGAAAACAATAAGTTGTTATGCCTTGCTCAGAGTTTAGAATTTTCTTTAGATTTATGTGGAAATTAATAATACTCTATACGATTATAAATGCACATATATTTAGTTGAACAGAAGAGTAAAAAAATGTCAATACATATTCTATGTATAAAGTTTACCCTTTATACATACGTGTCTTGTTATCTTTTGATATCTTGGTACATTTTACTGCCTAGTCTTTCTTCCCTGTCTTAACACAGAAATACTAGTATTCAGCAGCCCCCCAAAATTTATTTGGATACTTAAAGCTCCCTTAAAATGTAATTTCATTATCGCAAAATATTAAACCATGTTGTGTCTGCCAAAAGTTCTGTATTTTTTCAGAAAAAGTTTTCTCCGAAGTATTGTAACTGATGTATGAGGTTAGTTCTTCTCAAGTTCACACGTCAACAGCAGAGTAACCACAGGTGTAGCTCATCACATTTACTATGTAAAAAAAAAAAAAAAAAAATGGCATTACATATTTGCTCCAACTTGCTTGCAATCCAGTTTTTTTACTCAATTGTATATTTTATCATTTTTTATATAAACATTGTATTTTGTAAGTTACTTTGGATAAAAGCATCTGCTAAATGTAAGTGTAAACCACAGAATGTCACAAATATGTTGGTGCCAGTTAACAAGAAGCAACATAACTTTCAATGTTTATGAAGGTTCGTGTTAAAACTTTCCATGTGGATTAACCGAGTTTACCTCAGTATGGAGTTGTAACGATGCCGTCTTTCAACAGAGCCAGGCTTTTGACCACACTGGCCTACAATATTTAAGAAAACCCCCACAAAGATTTGTAAAGTGATGTTCCAATGCTGTTATATGTAACTGTTATGAATAGTCTTTTCTGTGGCTGGATGAGCAGCGCAAACAACAGTTAATCTTAAAACAAACAGCAGGTCTGTAAATCCTTGGACTTTCTGCGTCCTTGGTAACTTTAGTCCAGTGAAGTCTGTCCTTTCTTGTTTTAGTTTCTTTTGAGTGTTGCTCTGCTGACATTTACCAGATGTGAAGATGTAATTATGTGTGTACAAAGTGACGTTTATTATTCTTGACCCAGACCTGTCCAGGTTCGTTGGGTTTTCTCCTGGACTAAGCTCTTGGTGATTGGCACTAAGTTAATTTTTCAAAACCATAGGTCTTTAAAACTACTGTTTTTCCAAAGGAACATGTATGATATTTTGTAGATTTCTTAGCATTCTTTTATTGTTTTGTCTTACGGGGAAAGTTCACCCAGAAATTCTGTTATCATTTACTCATTTATCATTTCCAAACATAATTTTTTCTTTAACACAAAATAAGATATTGTGAGTATATTTTCATACATTGAAAGTCTGGTACTTCAAATTTATGAAAAGAAAAAAAGAATGGTGTTCCACAGAATAATTGACATACAGATATCGAGCAACATGACCGTGAACAAATCCATTAATTTGAGGGTGAACAGTAAAAGTGACATTTAGAGACATTTCGTCCCCTCTGAATTATAAGGTTCTATCTGATATTTTTAAGGTTCTGTCTGAAATTTTAATGTGTACATTAGTTTTTATTATTAGTAAAAAAATGGCATTTGATCGGAAATATACAGCTACTTTTTTGAATGACAGTCGAAGGAAAAACAGACTTTTTGCTCATAACTGGAGTAGTTATAGCATCTACCAGCAGGGACTAACGGCTGGATTTATAGCCACAATAAAACAGTTAGAGACCAATCCTTGTTCCTCAAGTAATGTGACATTTTCACCATAAATGTAGGGTGGAGACTTGGTTCTATCCATTGGATGGTACAATTATGTGAATAGAATCTTGCAGTTATGTAAGAAAGGGGCAGGTTTACACAGTCTGTATAGTCTGTAATTTCACTGAAAAGATAAGTTATGACATTTTAATGGAAAATTACAAGGTGGAAAAAGTTAAACATGCATGCCTGAGTCATACACAAAGATTGGTAATATAGAAAAAAAACGATAGTGCATTTTTATTTCTGAAAGGTGAATTATGCTATTTTATCACCTAATGGGTATGATGCTTATTTTAGGTTTTTGAATGCACTTCTGCCACCTCTTTTGCCCAATCCTCCATTGTGTAGTGACAAAGGCAGTCCTTCCCCAAACTAACAGGCAGAAGTTGATACTCTGATTCTTTCTCTTTGGCTACCAAGACCATAGTGTTAAATATAGGACAGTAAGAGAGTAATATTAAGATTGTGTGTGAGAGAATCAGTGGTATGTCTGGATGGTGCCCCTGATTTTGCCAAGTGGAACATGTTCCTGGAGCAGGCTCCTCTTGGTTCTGAAACAACATTCCTATCAACCGGTTAGAGCTTAAGGCTCAGGTTGGGACTTGAACGACTTTCAGATCAGCCAATAGGGTAATTTCCCTCTCATTTGAAATTAATTAATGGTTAGGAATGTTGTACCAGGACCAAGAAAAGACACTGACCAAGAACACATCCTTGCAAAATCACGTTCACCGCGTGGCAACCGTGACTGTGATTTTGCCAAACAGGATGTGTTCCTGGATCAAAAATCTAATTCAGAGAGAGTTAAGGTGATGATTGGGTTATTAATGAACAAGGGATGAGGATCCAGGAACATCCAGTTCTTCCTGGGTTACAGACACCTGCGTGCAAACACAAAGCAGATCCAGATCTCCAACAACACGAGCTGATAGCAGTTGACACAAAGACCCAAGTTGTCTCTTCCAGTCCATACATGTTCGGAGAGCTTGTATGTGACTCTGTGTGTATTCAGTCTGATACACATCCAAAAGATGAGCTGCCCTCATAAGATGTTCTGATGGCCACCCATCACTGCAGATACTATCACAGAAAGAATTCTATTGACAAAGTCTGAATGCCACAGACCATCTTTTCGAGACGGGTTATTGCTGGAAGCAGGAACGTATGCACAGTCTCTACGAATTAGGCTCCATACATGTTTAGCATCATGGCAACTGGTCTTTCACAGTCATTCAAGTGATGACAGCAGTCAAACCCGGGTCCAACAGATCCTCCGATTAGCACTTGTGGAGCTCTTCCAGGCTAAGATGCACTTGAGCAGCTGTTGCATGCAGTCCAATCTGGCAGTCATGCAGACACGTCTGGCCTCTGTCTGAAAGGCCACAGTG
This sequence comes from Carassius gibelio, assembly GCF_023724105.1. NCBI lineage: Eukaryota > Metazoa > Chordata > Actinopteri > Cypriniformes > Cyprinidae > Carassius > Carassius gibelio. Next base: position 20,139,765 of record NC_068400.1, read on the forward strand.
TTCTTCAGTGAACGCCATCCAGGTGCTCAAGCCAGTGGTCAAGTGTCAGTCGAGTCAAGGAGGAATATTTCCCTTATAGGATGGTGAAAATGGTATTAAAATATGCTATTAAATCATTTAATTGTATTTAGTACTTTAGTGCTATAGAACTATTAATTGGTAAGTTACCGTATACAATACAAAATTGTGAAAATTGCATGGTTCATTATTGACAGTGTTGGGAAGGCTACTTCTGCAAAATGCAAAAATGCATACATCCTGCTGCTGCAGATATCCTAACTCAATTGATAGGCTCCTTGATAGAGTGGGTACTATTTGTGTAACTGGGTAGAGGGGTCCTCCTGCCCCCTTTTTCTTAAGTGGTACTGCTAAAGTATGTAATATACCAACAGTACTGTTATTGTTGTTAAGCTTCATGCATATAAAGCTTCCTTTTTAAAAGTGCAACCCAGCCACTTTATAATTAGTTACAGATCTCACTGCCTTTCCCAGTGTTTTAATTCAAGTATGTTTTATATATAGGCCTATTTGTTACACAACAAAATTAATTATTGCTCAATAAATCCCATTTTTATCTTGAATGATATTTCGTGAGGCTGTAATGTTTTGGGTTACCAGGGCATGCTGGGAAGCTGTGTTGGGCACAGTAACTCCATTTAGTACTAAACTGCAAGACTAGTTGGGCACTCTGGGGCACTGTTTGTCCTGGCTCAGGGCTGAGGAGGTGGTACGGTGCCCCGTGGTTGCTACAGACAAATTGGCGCCCTTAGATGTTGAACATGAAAAGCCAAAGGGTGAGCTTTTTTCGTCAGGTATAAAAGGCATGGTCATAGTGATGCTCTCAGCCCATTACTCCTAATTTAATAGCACTGCTAAAGAACAACATGACAAATTTGATTTCGCTCTTGTTTAAATAAAACTCGAAGAGGCTTGAATAGTCTTTGATGCATTTAGAAAAACATGCCAGCACTAAAATATATTAGGCTATATGTTAGGTGTTATTTTAGCGCTTGTATCAAATGTGAGTTGGCCAGCTAAACAGTTTGAGAGAAAAAAAACCCACAACCATCCTGCATAGTTTTAACAGGCCAATAGAGACTATTATCTGTTACCTCCAAATGGACACGTCGTACTTCAAATCAACAGTTTACTCAAAGCTGTACACAGTGAGCCTGTGCCTCAGGTCTGTTTCCTTCTTTTTGCACATTTTATGCTCTCTATTCCACAGTGATATTATTATTATTGGTCCTTAGAGTTGCAATGGTTAGAAATAGAGGTTGGCTCTTTCAAAAGCATATTTCTGGCTTTTAATGAATATATTTTTGTATACAGCCTGATAGCCATTAAAATTGGGGTAGAAATGGGGTAATTCTGATTTTAAAACAGTATGATTAAGAACAGACATGCACAAGTAGACTTATATGAGCTGTGTTACATTTTACATTTACACTGAAGAATACATTGACCAATACCTTAATTAACATGCAACATAAAGTGTGGATGTGCATTTTGTAGTAACAATCTTTTTCTATAGTGTATTGTGTGAAAGTGGAGTCTGTGTGCATGATGCCATTTTCAGATAGTGGTGAGGTATCGGTGCTATCTAAGGCTTGTTCAGGCAGGATATGCAGATTTAGGATTTTGGTCTTTTACAAATATGTCATTGTGTATCATGTGTATCACACAGAGGAAAAATGAACATATTGCTATCTAACAATTCAGTTAATATACATGATCTTTTTTATTTTTTACTATAGCTAATATTTAGGGTTTAATAATTATTAGAGCATATTTAACTCACACAACTTGACCAGTACATTTGCATCATAGATATGAATATGCGTGACATTTTGGGGAGAGAAATGTATACTTTTATTCAGCTAGTACATATCAAAATCGATCAAAACTAGCAGTAGACTAGTAGACATTAATAATGTTTTAAAATATTTCGGTAAAAAAAAAAAATCTAAGAATCCTGAACAAAATATAAATTGTTTCCACAAAACATATGCGGCAACTGTTTTTGATAATAATACAAAAATTAGCAAATTAGCATATTAGAATGATTCTGAAGGTTCATGTAACACTGAAGACTGCTTCCCAAAAGCTTTGCCATTACAGGAATAAATTAATTTTTAAGTTATTTTGCTGTTTTTTAAAATCAAATCAATGCTTCTTTGGTTAGTTTAACACCTTAGAAATGACCTACTGTACCAACAGCCTAGCAACCAACCAGAATAACCTAGTAATCGCATAGCAGTGGCAACTCATCCATCATGGCCATGACTTTTGCATGCGGGCAAGGAATTCAAAGGTATTCCACAGGTATTCAAAGTTTCTCAACTTTCAAAGTCGCTCAAAGTCACCAAAGTCTCTCATTATAATCTGCATAGAAGAATGTAAACTGTCAGTGTGTGTTTCATTTAACAACATAATTCTTCATGAAGCTTTACTGTAGGTTTAAAGAACAAGGCTTGATTCTGTGTAGCCCTGCCAGCCTTTGCCAGAAAATACCATATATGTTTTTCTTCTTCTTTTATTTTTTATTCCCCTGCATGGAGGAGAAGAATCGGCTTTATGTGAATATGAGTCCAATGTTTATGTTAGTCTAGCAGTAACTGGAACAAGGGCATAACAGAACAGAGAGGAGTGTAGAGAAAGTGAGGGGGAGGTAAGATGAAGAAAAGCAAGTGCCATGGTGTTGGAATGGGAGGAGAATAACCAATGTGTTTTTCGAGTGACAAATGATTAAGGAATTGGAGTGGGATGACTTTCTTAAGCTCCACACACATGCTGATGGGTGGAAAGAGTGCCACGGTCTGGAGAAAGACATCACTGATTGTCACCTTTGCAGGTGGGAAATAGCATCTCACCATAAACATATGACATGCTTTCGGGGTAAGGCATGGTTGAGAAGTGTAAGGTATAATCAGGGGGATATGGGTCCTGTAGTTTGTCAGTCAGATTCAGGTTAGTTCAAGGGATCCAAAAATTTGAAAAGAACCTTTTAAAATACAATGAGTGTAATGAACTTCTATAGGCATGTTCAATTTATTTTTGTTATTCTTTTTATCATTTATTATTTTATATAAGCATAGTAACCATTAGAACTGATAAGCTACGTCTGTAAGGATTTTTGAATCCCTGTTAGTACTGTACACTGAAAATTATTTAGAATAAATGTTGAAACATAAATATTTATAACCTAAATAGTTGTGTTGGTTGTCTCTTTGTCATCCGCACACACATCCATTTCATATCTTTGTTATGGCTTCAGTTTTATCTTCTGCCTAAAGGTAGATTATTCTAAATGGCTTGCAGGGGGAGTATAGGGTAAGTTGGTAAGTGTTTTTTTTTTCTACACAAAGATAAAACTGATGTGCCTAATTTAGGATTTCAGAACTGAAATAACAACTATACAACTACTGTATATACAGCTATAGAGATATAATACTAATAATACAAAAAAGTGGTTCAGTGACAACTTGTCCCATGTTAGGGTAAAAAAATTACACCAAAATGAATAAATGTGTATTAAAAATTCACAATATGGGGAAAAAAATGCCCCATAGGAGTGGCTTATTTTGATTTATTTATTTTTGGATTTTATTGCAAATCCGATATTTAGAACTACATGATATCCGATTTGTGCAAATCTGTTTCGAGCTACATTCATATGTGGTTTGGAATCGATTTAATTGCATTCCTGGAAAGCCTTTTCAGTCTGAACAGTCAGATCATTCAAAGCATAAAAAGGTCAGATGTTTTTGTAGATAACATAATAAATGTCTTTGCAGAATCAAGTTTGTGTTTCCTGCTTAAAAAAAAAAAAAAAAAAACTAAACCAGCAGACGTTGAAGATGGCATCATGGAATAAAGTCACACATTCCAGTTTCCTGCGCTTCTGCATTAAACAGTATATGTATTGCAAACTGTATTGCTGTTATTGTTGTTTTTAGCGTAGGCATAGCAACACAGCCGGCATTACCATAGTAAACAACACACAATCCATAAAAAGAAAGAGTGCTTATGGACACACAAATCAGATAAGAACAGATAAAATACACTGTGTGAACAGTCCATTATTGAAATCAGAAATCGTCTTGATATGCACAAAATTACAGTCTGAACAAGGCTTAACATTATTATTTGTTTTTGCTCTATTCTCTGAGTAACAGACACATTACTGGATTTCTGTGTGTTATAGAACAAATATGCTGAGTGAATGTTTCAATGATCTCTTTATAAAGTTGTTCATTTGTATCATTTTTGAATGAATCAACCATTGAACAAATCAGATGAATGAATGATTCAGTGACCCACTCTTTAAGACACCTACTGGCAGTTTAATTTGTTTTCTTTTTAAGATCATTTCATATTTCTATGTTAATTTCATGTTCCTTTATTCTGTATTTTTATACTTAAGATGCTGATTATGTGCATGTCTCCTCTTGTGTGCAAAGACAGCTTGTATTGGTAAGGGGGCGTGGTGCTGGTGGCATAAACTTCTTAGACTAGTCTTAAAAGTAATATTTATTTTTCTTGAAGACTGCATAGTGCTCATAACTTTGCAAAGTCAGCTAAAATGGTAGAATGGTCTAATTTGAATCTGAAAAGCAAGACTGGTTACCACTTGGTTAACTGCTAGACGTTCAAACTAGTTCTTAAGAGACAGTCTTAACATACTTTAGTGGCTTTGTTTATGCAACTGGCCCCTGATTTGAAATGTGAAGGGGTCAGCCGAACCACTGAAGAATAAGTGAATTAATTAAATTTTTAGAAAATATAATATGAATCATTTTAGAATCCCATTATTGCATATTATTCACATTTTTTTTTTAGGCCAAACAGAAAAAGTTGTAATATTCAAAATGTTTTATTGCAGTAATTTTTGAAATTACGATTCTTGATAGATTAATAAAAGAAAGTTTACGCAATTACCTTTTATTAGACTGAACGGACTTAAACCGTATTATTCCCCATTCCAACTATGAAGGGAAATATGAAATACTGCTCCCTACTTGCTGACACCTCACCCCATCCATCGACCCTGACTGTAGTGAATACCAGAGTCCTTCCAGCCAACACAGTCAAGGTACTGGCACGTATCAGACAGCACTGTATGTCACAGTCTGTCTGCATATACCCCACTACAGTCTTGTGAACTCAAGCCAGTGAGATGACACCTGATTCCTGTTGCCATCCACACCGTATTAATAGGACTTGTTAGGTGTCTGTGACTTGCTGGAAACCCAAGTGGGGGGAGGATGGCATGAGGTGGGAGTGTTAGGCTGTCCAATTTATTTTAATCTACTGGTCAAGATACTCACCGAAAACATTGCCATACCTGCCACTTAACTATGTCCTCTAGATACAGCCTGGAAAGTCCTTCAATATTCTATCATCAAACAGCTGCTTTTTCGTTTGTGCTTTGGGATACGGTTTAGTGATGACATTCGTACATTTTTAAGCATGGCTTATGCGTCCAAATACCTTATGGGGCCTGTAAAGTGTCCTGTGAGGATATATAAGCCTAAAATCTACAACTATAACAAAGTGCATTGAAATGCATAGACACTAACCTTGTTTTCCACTGTTCGACAGTGAACATGTGTGGGTGAATATTCTATACAAGTCTTTTTCTGTAAATGTCATTTTTTATGGCAAGTCCAGTTGAGACTTTAATGCTGCAAATTGAGCACAACGGATTCAGCCATTATTTTTCAAAAAGTATTCGCTTTCCTTGGCATCCTCTGTTGTTCTCATAGTTTGGACGGGACTGGCTAGTCCTGACGTCTGCCAGAAAGACTGTGCTCAAATAAGAGTCGTGTGAAGACATAAGGCCTTTCTTGCCTCGGGCTGATGGTTAGATTAGGAATATTCATGATCATACTGCACTCATACACAAACAGAATGAGATCACTCACGTCTGGATCATTCTAATTCAGATTTATTCAGGATAAAGAATGGTTCTACTTAAGAATAAGTGGATATTATACTAGTGGCCCTGCTTTCTAATTTTATGTTTTGGAATGATATTTACTGTTAACTGATACTGATGAAAAAGATTGCTTTCATGCCAGTTTGAGTGAGCAAATAAATAAATGTACCTGTATCTTCGTAGAGTAAGTTGCGAAAGACATAATAAATAAATATTTAAATAGAGAAATAAAAATATGATTACCCCACATGATATATGAAATCAATATAAATACAGAAACAAAATTGCATTTATTTATTTTTAATCATCAAGAATCTTATTTGACCCAAATTTAAAAAAAAAGTTTTTTGTCATGTTCCATGTTAGCAAAACTGCCTGAATCAGACTGACACACAGAACTGTGCATAAACTGATTTGTACAGTGAGTACTGACTGTTTGGATCCCAGTCACTAATACTTTTGGAGTTAAAGTTTGGCAGATTTTTCTTTTCTTCCTTTACTCGTGGCTGTGCCATTTTGGTATCATTTCTCCTAATTAGCCTTCTAAGATGCTTTTATAAAATCTGCTAAGTAGCATGTTCGTGGTTCACTGAAAAGCTCTTCCCAGCTTTAACGGCTGCATTTGTATCTCTGACTGATTGCCCTTGTAGATGTGATTGCTCTGCTTTTATTTTTGCTCCATTCAATGAGCATGAAGAATAGGCTCTTTCATAGCACACTTGCGGTCGTGGACGTGGAAAGCAGTGCTTAAACAGCTCTCAGCCAAAACAAAAACTACCGGCAAAAGGAATCCAGTTACATTTATACGAGCAGGAAATTGACCCGTCAGAGTACGAGAAAACCAGGGAACTGATACTCTGTATTGCAGGAACATGTCCAGTGCGTCTGCATGCTGAGTGCTGGGCTGAGAGCTGAGTTTAGCGATAACAAATGCCCACACTAAGACTCTAGGGGCACTCCTCTTCTCTTCTGTTTAGCATGAGAATTGTAGAGAGATGGGCCATATGTCACAGGTGGTGCTTTCCCTACCATACACCCAATAACGCATAAGCAGGCACTAATGGTAAAGTGAAAGCCTCCTGGGCCTCATATGGACCGGATGATGAACCTGTGGAATTGTGTTTGGGAGCGGAACCGGATTTGTTTGGGAATGGCATTGGTGTCACTGCACACAAACAAAAGAAAAGAAAACAGGGGGTTTTGAGGGCACAAGGAAATCTGAGATGTATTTATCCATCCATTCTCCAAACCCATTATAATACAGTATGTTGCAGGGATGCTGGAATAATTTATTTATTTATTTGTTTAACAGTAGCTACTGTGGGAATGAAACATTAAATGTACATTTGAAAGTATTTGAAACAGTGTATCTTTCTGACCTTGAATACATAATGAAAACATAACAGTCATATTGTAATGCTTAGAATATTTTACACTCATATGTTATATGAACACATACATACATGTCTTATATTGCATTGTCATACACTACTATTTTAGAGTGAATTACAGCTTGATATAAATGGATTTGGTATAGTAGTAGATACATTTTTATCATATTACATTATAGTATATGTAATATACAAGTTGGCCTATAGCCTATCACATTCCACCATTTCACTGTGTCAGTAATCCTTAAGCAGTTCAAATGAAATATTTAAATGCAGTTTTGAGTATAATATAATGTAATATTTTCTAATAGTTTTGCAGCTCATTTATTGAGCTCTCAGATGATTTTATACATCTAAATTAAAAAAAGACTGACCCTTATGACTTGAAGTTGAATAAGAGTATGTCCATAACTTCCCTTACAAGAATTAGAAAATATTTCACACTGTTTCCTACACGTGAACTCTCCGCTGTGCTGTAACAGAACCGGCGACTTCTCGGTTATTTCAACACATCTTTTTAGTAAACAAACGCAGCTCTGTTCCGTACCAGCACGCTGTGATCCTGTCTGTGAAGAGGAAGGACTGTATTTTTATAGTATCGTGGAGGAGGTGGAGTGTTAGGAGGAGCTTGTCAGTCTGTCACCGACCAAGAGCCCGTTTTTAAGAGCACAACGAGAAGTGAACGTGAAGCGCACTGTTTCCATGCGTGGAGCCGCACAACATCGGGAGATTTCACAGACGGACACTTTCAACCCGTCCTGCTGTCTACTGAAAGTTTATTCTCGTGGATGTGAACGCGAACGGTGAAAAGAGCGAAACTCTTTTGAAAATAGCGTGTTGTAAAGGGCTTTAAAGTTTAAAATACTGTGCCGGTGCACGAGATCTTGGTTTTGACATCCGTTATTGATTGTTTGGATTAATTGCGCAGACTGACCGTGTTTTTAAAACAATTCCTAGACGTTTTGGATATATTTAAAACTGAAACTCAATGGATTTGTTGACAGTGACATGAAAATGACGTTTTCCTTAATGAAATCTTTTTTTCTTCAAAACAGCTGAGCATTCAGTGTCAGTTACTGTATTATGAAGCATGAATTGAATTTCTGTTACAAACAAAACAAGACAAATATCATCTGCATGGCACTGGGTGTACTAATCATTATAAGACTTTCTTGAGGTTATCACAATGGCCCACTGCATAAAGATCCTGATTGTACTTTTCCAGCTTATGATTGCTGGATCTTCACTGGAGATTGGAGCGTATGATTTGGAGCGCGGCCGTCCGTCAAAATGTGAACCCATCACCATTCCCATGTGCCAGGGAATCGGCTACAACATGACACGGATGCCCAACTTCCTGAATTATGAAAGCCAAGAGGAAGCTAGCATTAAACTGAATGAATTTGCTCCTCTGGTGAAGTACGGATGTGATGTCCACCTGCGATTTTTCCTGTGCTCTCTGTATGTGCCAATGTGCGCCGATCAAGTGTCCACCACTATCCCAGCATGCCGTCCTATGTGTGAACAGGCCAGACAGAGGTGTTCACCCATAATGGAACAATTCAGTTTCAGATGGCCGGACTCATTGGATTGCTCAAAGCTGCCAACCAACAACGACCCGAACGCATTGTGCATCGAAGCTCCCGAAAATGACACTCAACCTGAGACTAAGAAAGGCGAGGGAATGCTGCCAGTTCTTCCGAGGTCCAGGGAACCCACAGCAGGGAGTGGACGTACTTCAAGCGGCTTGCGGTCCTGTGCTAACCCGGAGAAGTTCCAGTACGTGGACAAGAGCGAGTCATGCGCCCCCCGTTGTACTCCTACAGTGGATGTCTACTGGTCTAGGCAAGATAAGGACTTTGCATTCATTTGGATGGTGGTGTGGTCAACGCTTTGCTTTGTTTCTACAGCATTCACAGTTCTTACCTTCCTCCTCGACCCGCAGCGCTTCCAGTACCCTGAACGTCCCATCATCTTCCTCTCCATGTGTTACAATGTCTACTCTGTGGCCTTCATCATCCGCTCGGTGGCTGGGGCTGAGAATATCGCTTGCGATCGGGAAAACGGAGAGCTCTACATTATCCGAGAGGGTTTGGAGAGCACAGGTTGCACCATAGTCTTCCTCATCCTCTATTACTTTGGCATGGCCAGCTCCATTTGGTGGGTCATCCTCACCCTCACTTGGTTTCTTGCAGCGGGACGAAAATGGGGCCACGAGGCTATTGAGGCACACAGTAGCTACTTCCATATGGCCGCTTGGGGTATTCCTGCGGTAAAGACCATAGTCATCCTCACTATGAGGAAGGTGGCTGGGGATGAGTTGACGGGATTGTGTTATGTGGGCAGCATGGACAGTAATGCTCTCACTGGATTTGTCTTGATCCCTCTATCCTGTTATCTCATTGTTGGGACTTCTTTCATCCTCACGGGGTTCGTAGCGCTCTTCCACATCCGCAAAATCATGAAAACCGGTGGCACCAACACAGAAAAACTGGAGAAGCTCATGGTTAAGATTGGAGTCTTTTCCATTCTCTACACGGTGCCTGCTACTATTGTCATCATATGCTATTTCTATGAAAGGCTCAATATGGAATACTGGAAGTTCAAAGCTCTGGAAAACAAGTGCGTGTCCTTTCCTGGTCGCAGGAGCGCGGACTGCACCTTGGACCTGTCAGTTCCCACAGTGGCTGTGTTCATGCTGAAAATTTTCATGTCATTAGTGGTGGGCATCACTAGTGGGGTTTGGGTATGGAGTACAAAGACACTTCAGACCTGGCAGGGGTTGTGCAACAGGAGATTGGCCGTGCAAATGAACCGCAAGCCCTGCTCCGGTGTCAGCTGCAGCAGCTCCCACTGTCATTACAAAGCACCGGCTGTGACACTTCACATGAATAAAACAGACATGTACACAGACAGTCCCACACATGTTTGAGACTAAAGGCCTCTTCTCTGGAGCCATGCACAGACTTTTGAGGCTCATATCAGGATGAAATGCTCAGTTTCGAGTAAAGTCACAACAGTTTTAAGGGGTGGCATTTATAAGCTATTCCTTGACACAGAGGTCACTTCATTAAAAGTGAAGGTTTGTGTAAATGCAGCAAATTGCAGAATGCTTTATTTATTGTGGAAATTTAAGTTGTATAGTTTTATACTGTATGTGCTATACTGTATATAAAGAAGAGTTTTAAATAATTTTACAGTATGTTATTTTTTTCTCAAAAGAGGAGCAATAAAGCATTTCTTATTATGTGTTTTCTCTGTTAAAGTTTTTAAAAATGTTTATTTTGTGATAAAGTTTCTATAGTTTTATCAGTGTTAAATGCAAAATGTACATGTAAATCTTTTTTTTTCCAAAACATTTTTGATTAAAATGGATTTTAAACGGTAGAAATAAAGTACACATTTATTAAGTTTAGTAGAAATAATTTTCTATACAGTGAAAAATAAACAGGTTTATTATTATTATTAATTTTCTTTGCAAAGTGTGTATTATTAAAAACACTAATTCAGTACTGCATTCAGTTCGATTTATATAAGAATATAAACTACTGAAAAATCAGGATCACAATTCTCAATCTTCTCTGATAACACATCTGCCTGGCACCAAATGTAAAGTGATTATGTTACAACGGGATCCATTTATATTTACAGTTGTCAAATCCTCTTACAAAACCACCAAGCCAACTTACAGTAAAGTGCGAAGTTGCAGTCAGCTGAGAATGATACTGCTATAAACGTATGAAAAAATGAAACTTGTTTCTTTAGCCTAATTCTTTTAACCTTTTTTTTTTAAACATACATTTATGATTTGTTTTCTGAATGCACAATTCTGCGATGAGGAAATCATAGGCTGATGAAGAGGAGATACTGTATGTTTAGAGTAGTTCTGTATATAACTCATATCAGACTTTTTATACTGTTTTAATGTCTTATATCTGACATAATATGTATTTGTGATGTTCATAAAAGCTGGGGTTTTTGCAACCTTAAATTATGAGCTACTGAAATGCAAAAGTATATAGTATTGTATTAAATACATATAGATTAACCATTTTAACTTTATTTATCTTTTGCACTTTTCCCTTGCCTGTGTAGAAATTGTCCAGTGGTTTGGCAGGTCTCAGACGTTTGAGCATAAACTGCTGTTACATTTGGTCATAAAAAAAAAACATGTTTATCTTGGAGCTTGTAGCCTAAACTTAACAGTGCATTAACCACATGTAGCAGTCTGTATAAACCTAATTTAACACATGACTGTTTTCAGTTTTCAGGTTTACAGTGCGGTAGCATTTGTAAACAGTGTCTTAAGACAAACCAGAGCCTGCTGCATCAGCCAGCAGACTAGGAAAAACTGAATGAAATGTTAATATACTGGAAGATGAATGTTTAATTCCTGTCAAATACTACCAAGACATTACTCATTTGGCAACATCGATGGTAAAAAGCTGTGCTGTTGTTAACAAAAACATAAACATAATTCTTGACTATGGATTTGTTAACATTTAATAAGATTATGGAGTACTTTGAGTTTGAGCTTTCTCTACGAGTCACAGTTATATTAATATGTATTCATTTAGCAGACATTTTTATCCTAAAAGTGACAATGCAAACACACATTCATGGAAAACAAAACCAAAAAGAGAAAAAAACAACAACAACAACAAAACTGGAATTTCCAGAAACATTGATTTTACTAATGAATAATAATGAACAACTCTATTTAAATTACCGTTAAGAAGTTCAGGGTCTGTATGTTTTACTAAAAAAAAAAAAGAAAAAGAAAAAAGAAGTCTCTAATGCACACAAAGCTTTGCGCTTATTTGATCAAAAATACAGTAAAACAAGAACATTCTGAAATATTATTACAGTTTAATATAACTGTTTGTTTCCAAATGTGATCTATTCCTGTATTAGCAAAGCTGAATTTTATGAAGCCATTGCTCCAGTCTTCAGTGGCACATGATCTTTCAGAAATCTGATGTGCTGGTTTTGGTCAAAAAAGCTTTACATATTATTACAAGCAGTTGAAAAAAATAAATAATTAATTAATTATAAATATAATATATTTATTAACATTTTTTATTAAGTATATTATCTTTATATGAAATAAAATATTTATTGTTTTTATTTTTTATATTTACTATGTATATTTAATCATATTTAATACATTATTAAATTAATTTAATACATTAAATAATTTCATCTATATGGTAGAAGTGGTTAAAAAGCAGTTTAGTGAGTGTTCTATTTTACCTTAAGTCTTGATAAAAATGGAAATGTAAAGTAGTTTTCTGTTATTTCAGTAATATATCATCAGTGCATTGCTAGAATACTACAGTTTTAGTTTGTCTTTTTTACTGGTAATAAATTAGACCTCAGTGTTTCCTGATGTTTTGAGCCTTAAAAAGTGTGTGATCACAGTCCTATAACAGCAGAAATGAACCAATATTACAGCTAATGTTCTCAATTCACTGTCACGTCCCACAGAACCACAGCTCAAATACACACAAAAACCATATTTGTTGTGTAGATTCGGCCAAGATCAACTCTGTATACATGTTTTTGAAGTAGTTGTGCGACACCACCGCATTCATGCAGAAAATAAGCTTTCCATTTCAACAGCAACACAGTTCATTATTTTGCCCATCAAAACCCAGGGCATAACGGCTCCATTGTACACCTTGCTGTTTAAGGTTTTAGCTCTATTTCAGGCAAAGCACAGTCAAAAGAAACCCTTTTTGCCATTTGAGTCCATTATCAAGTGAATGTTAATGGGCTTGTAAGTGAGCTTGAGAATAGACAAGATAGAACAGCCTTGTAATTGTCTGCTAGTTTGGAGGAGCAGCTATGTGTCTGGTAAAGGGAGGATCATTAAAGCATCTGGGACTTTCCCTCCTCTTAAAGAAGCCAGAGGAATCGAGAACAAGAATAAAGGAGTGGTGCTCATTACTCTTCACCCCATGGGTAGTATCCCATTCCTCATCATTTGATGTGGAAATGAGGCTATGGTAAAAGACCATTGAGAAGCTGTTGTCACCAAAAGGACTTTTCACCAAAATGCTTGAGTCTGAGCTGTGAGTGTTATCCACACAGCCACGTCCCACCTGCCTAATGGCTAAACACACACACACACATACACATACACACACTCACTCGTTCTCTGTTTGCTTTTGATAAACAGTTGACATTGGACTTAAAACTGTGCAATTTGTCAGGGTTGTGGGGATATTAATAAGTGACATTCCTAGTGCAAATGAAATACACTTTGCACACTTATAAAAACAAGACACTTGTGGAAAATAACATTTTAGAACGTTTACATTATATTAAATGCAATTAGAACTTAAGAGTGCTTTTGACACACAAGTAGGACTTGATTTAGTAAGACTTCAGTTAACACTGAACTATTATAATTATGTATTATGTACTATAAATATAGTAATTATGCATAATTAATTATAATCCTATATGTGACCCTGGACCACAAAACCATTCATAAGTAGCAGAGGCATATTTGCAGCAATAGCCGACAATACATATTGTATGGATCAAAATAGTTGATTTTTCTTTTATGCCTAAAATCATTAGAATATTAAATAAAGATCATGATCCATGAAGATAATTTATAAATTTCCTACAATAAATATTTCAGAACTCAATTTTTGATTAGTGATATGCATTGCTAAGAATTTCATTTGGACAACTTTAAAGTAGATTTTTTTATTATTTGGATTTTTTTGCACCCTCAGATTCCAGATTTTATATGTATTTGTTGTAAATTGATCAGTAATTAATTGTTTAGTTACACTGTAAGAAGGACATCTTAAAATAAAGTTAAACCAAAATAATTTCAGTTATTTCTATTGCCTTAGAAAATTTGTGCAATTATTTGAAGCGTGACAAAAGTTTATTACAACATTAAGGAATTTTATTTAATTTGTTTGTTTGTTTGCAGATGACAATTTGATCATGCTAATTCATATAATTAAAAGTGTAATTGTCTTTTTCCGACCATGTACTGTTTTTTTTCCATAATTATGAGATGAATTATACTCACTTATAAGAAGGTCAAAAAAGGAGTTGTTAAGACTTGATTTAAGACCCAAGGTTTTTTTATATGACTCTGTTATCACATTCTTTGGTTAGGAAAGAACACGCAGAAGATTTACACAACAGCGATCTGGATAACATCACAGGAGTTCAAAACAAATTGCCTGATGTGAGGAGGACATTCCTGCAGATTTCAGAAAACACTGTTACGTACTGTCTAGCACCCCTTTATGAATTATTGATCCACATTTTTCTCTTCATTTAAAAACATATCCAATCTGCCTTTTTGATTGTGGGTTGTCAGTGTTATGGCCTACTGTTGATTTCATCTCAGCCATACAAAGCAAACAAACTGGATTTGAGAGAATGATCGAGTCAATGAGAAACCAGCCAACCTGAACCAGAAGTAAAATTACCTCAAAGTGAGATCATACATTTTCACACTAAACCCAGGAAGAAGTATGCTGGTGTAATTTATGAGGAGTCTGGCTAGCCTTTTATTATCATGCTTTTCATGTCAGATAGAATTACAATTTCTTCCTTTGCCTTGTTTGGTTGACAGCTTCAGTCTAAAGCATTTCTTCAAATAAAATCTTCTCTATCTGCAGGTGATAACATGAGAGGCATTTGTGTAGCTTTCGAAGTTTAGTAGCTGTGTATGTTTTGCACTTTAAAACACACACATTGCAAGCTATGGAAAATGATAAGTTTAGCTTTTACTGTGGAACATACAGCAGATTACTGCCATCTTGCACACTTCACTGGAATTGTACAGAATTGCTCCACTGTTACAATCTCAGGCCTCCTGTGTGCCCATTTATTTTTAATACAAAACCTAAATTACATTGAAAAGAGTAGTTTTCAAATATTTCATAGTGTGCTAGTTCAGAGCTTATAGAGCCTGGTTAAATGTTGATTTTTATATATGAACTAAATATGTAGATTAAATCTTATATATTTTGATGGAAGTACTTTAACATAAATTGAACCTACTGAGTGAGATACTGAAAATTGCATTAAATGTATTTGTTGCATGGATAAACAAATGGATTGAATTGTTTTATGGACTCTGTCACAGTTACAACTCGCAGACATACAGGCGTCAGTGAAAAAAAAAGCATTTAAAACCTGCATGGACAAGAAAATATAGCACTGTTTTTAAAGCTGAAAATGTATAGTGTGTACTCTTGTAAATGGGAGTAAGCCCATGGGAAAGTAAAAGTGCCTAATTAGTAACATTAGCGAAACATGGTTTTTATATGGATCTCTGTTTACAACTAAAGCTCATAAACAGGCGTCCCATGGTAGTTGTGTCAATGCGCTTGTGATTAGCGAGATGAGACACACTAGTCCAAAAAAGCAGGAAACCCCCAACTGGGGCATATGCTAATGGTTACCCCCCTAAAACTAGTGAACTAGGTACATTGGCAGCTCACACTGGTTTCCCTGGAGCTCTTCGGACTGGCTGGCGTCACCAAAGCCTGGCACAAGGCACACATGTGAACATGCAAACAGTGACTCGGAATGCTTATTTTCCCTGACTTGGCAAGTTCAATTGCCTTGCCAGTTCAGGAAGAAGCAATTGGTTATTAAATTGTCTCAAAATGAGGCAGGCTAGTCTTTTTTTTATTGTGGGGCCCAATAGGACTGTGAAATTTTGTTCTTTTGGCTTAATTTGCCATCTTCTAAAATTACATTTTCCATGATTATTCTGCAGAACAATGATGAATTAGAAATGAATCAGTAATGACCTTCAGTGTTGTCCAGCATAAAAGCTTTAAAAAAAGTCATGCTATACATATATGTATTACTATTTTAATGTAAATTAAAACTATTATTTCACAGAGAACTCCAAACTTGCAGAAAAAAGCTATAATTACTTTAAATTTCTTTAAGATACAGATGCAGCATTATTATTTTACTTTACATCTCAAAATAGTATTTTTATATATATATAGAGGTAAATAAACACTAAATTAAGTCTTGATTCTTTTCAGTGGCCTTGAAAACAATGGCTGTTTAATTCAACACAAGACAGTCACCCCTCATACTTGCTGCCATGTCAAGTTACTTTATTTGCATATCCCTCCTATTATCAGACACTTTCATTTGCATAGTATGCATAGTATATTATGAGAAAAAATGACTGGTCAATATGGTATTTCTTTAATGCAACCTGAATTTAAAATTTGCATCATGCTGCATCCACACCTATAGGTGTTAGTATAAAGTCTAGGAACAATGTCATTGTCAACAACAACAAAACCTACTAGTGCACCTTTAAAATAACTTTGGCATACTTAAACGCAATTAATTCCACTTTAGAGCATTCTCTCTTAAAGGTATTTTTTAAATTAATATTATATTACCTGCAAGTACAAAATATTTGAGGTAGACACCCCCTTTAAATTACAATGTTGTGCAGATACATTTTTCCCTTCTTTACCACCATCTTAATTACCAGCATTCTCGTTGACTTGATTGCACAGATACTATTTAAACGGAACTGAGCTGGATGATAACATCGTTGAATTCAATGATGAACTGCCCTTTTGCTCTATTCACACACTATTTTCCTATTTAATGCTGTTCAGTTGCTTTGTCATGATCTATATTGTTAAAAGCGCTGTATAAATAAAGGTGACTTGACTTGACCATCTGGAACACTCCTACTTGCAAAAAGCAACCATTGTTAGCATTGTGATCTCCCTCGCGTGCCTGTCTGCCCCCACAGATCAGCGGAGTATGCTGGAGCTCGCACTGCTGCCGATTATGAAGAAATATTGCCATGACCTCATTCTCACAACAGCTCATGACTCACACATCACTGAAACTGAGGATGAACTTTGCATTCTGTCATTCTCCTTATTGGCATGCCATTCTTGCTTCAAGGTCTTGCATACTTGCTGTGATACAGCTGTCTTTTCAGATGAAAGTAAGCCATCTTAGAGCCATTTAAAGTTTGATGAATTTCCGTTGTAGACAGGAAGCTGGAATAGATTATTAGATTAGCTAAGAGTTGATGTTGTTGTCTGATTTGACAACATCATTCAAGTAAAGTGATTAACCACAGTTTGTTTTTATGCATGTGTAAACCTAATATATGTTATACTACAATAAGAGTAATACAGAGCTCATTAAAAAATCACCTGGCAAACTTTGTGAGTTCCTCCTCACATGAGCTCATATACCAACCCTCCTCAGTCAATTCAGAGCTGCCTTTCAGGTCACTTGTAGGACAGAGAGTGGGAGTGGAAGTGGGAGGAAGATGACGATGCCAATAGCATTCTCACAGGTGCCGACTCCGGTACAATGAAGTCAAAAAGGATGTGGTTTCATCTGTACCACCACACCCTGCCTCACTGCTGAGTAACTGGGAAAAGCAGAAGCCTGATTGACGAGGCCAGCAGTATTTGTGTTTGGCTAAGCTAAATGAAGCACATGTGGCCATAATCTAACCCCTTTGCATCAGCATTTCACAGGGACTATCTACTCTGTTACACTGGCCTTCTTCTGGTGCATGCCTGTCACCTCTGATCTGATTAGTGGTTTTGGTGAACTTGTTCTTATTTAAAAGGTAGGCTGCCTGAACAACAATGAACCCCAGCAGAAGACACTCCAAGCTAAATTTAAAAGATCTAGCAAAATATGACCCCTATAATTCATGCGCTTATGTGTCTGTGAAGCAGATGTGTTTCAGTATTAGAGTTGATTGGACAGTTCCACCTCTCTGTTCCCAATCGTTTCATTTCATATTCATGTTTTTAATTCATGTAAGGCTTATTATGAACCTTCATTGTATTTTTCTGAATACAATTGTGATAACCGTAGGTATCAGGAGACAATGTAAGCAATCTGCTAAATATTATAGATGAGCAGTTTCTCAGACAACATTTCTGGAATGCAATCCTAAAAAGTAATGGTAAATGGCAAACATGATATAAAATGAATAATATATTTCAGATCATTTAATGATTAAAAATAGAAGAAGAAAAAAAAAAAAGAAAAGAAAGAAAACAACTCACCAACATGGCTGCAGTGTTATTATCTTGGATATCAGTTATTCAGCAGTCTGCCAGTTATTTGTTACTCATAATTGAGAAATTATTCTAATAGTCAATGCTAAAAGCACAAACCAGTAGACTATTTTAACAGGTAAGTTGGCGGTCACTACCATACTTTAGAAGTGTGCAGTCCTGCTCATGGAGGACCATTGCATTTGCAGTGTTTAACTCCAACTGCCCCAACACACTTACCTGAATGTTATGCCCTTCCATCGCTAAATCTTAAATTTTGACTCGGATGAATGTTACGCTTATGTTGAATGAGTATCCACAACTTGGAAAGACCTAAGCCCTTTGCTCATTTGAAATTCACCATGAACTTGATTTATTATTTAAAAAAATTTTTTTTCATTATGACTTTATTTAAATATAGCTTTATTCCTTAAATTAGACTTGCTCCTTCTGCCAAAATTGAGAGTCAAGTACCTGTCCACACAAAGTTCCATCATCCACTTGATTAAGTGGAACGCACTTCAAAATGGCATCAGGGGCTCTCCGAGAGCTTGGAGAAGATAAGGAATGCTTTAAAGCGAAGAGGAAATGCATCCTGGTAATCTTAAAGATACAGAGATTAGTTGGTTCAGGTGTGTTTAACTATGACTGGAGCTAAACTAGCAGGACAGTGGCTGTCCAAGAACAGGAATGGACATTTCAGTTATACTTGAAATGACAGTAAAAACTCTTGAAGCTAGATATTTCCCCATATAATCTAGTTCTATATAAAGAGTCTATACCTGTAGAAAATGTGTCCCAGAGCAAGTGTTCATTATATTAGTTTTGACTGTGTTGGCTTAAAACTCTAAATGCAAAGCAACATATATAAAAGGTCACAAGCACAACAGCAGTGGCATCAATTTACAAATCCGCTAGAAATAACATGAATCTGCAAACCTGACCCACTTGGAAGCTGTTTTCTGTTGCAAACCCCCTAGTTATTTTATAATAAAAAAAATTCATTTAAAAATAGTATATTTAATAATATATATATATATTTTTTTTTTACCTTGAACATATGTGTGTGTGTATATATATATTATATATATTTTTAAACTTTTGAATTAAATCTTTAAAGAAATTGCTGTCTCTCTGTGCTGTTAAATTGCTGTTTATTTGGCCCTTTTAGTACATTTCTGTGTTGGTTTGAGTGGACCGATATGTCTATTTCTGTCTCATCAAATAGCAAGCATTTAGAACAGGAATACTGTTTGTTGGGAACAGACGAGATAGCTTCCTCATATTCTTGCTATATCAGTCACCTCGCTTTACTGGAAAGCAATCAGGACCACTGTGTGCCAGCTTTGGCCAACAATAGTCTCCTCCCTCATCAGATATAGTGATCTGGTTCTCCTCCCATGGTGCTTATTGTCCTTCAGAGATGCAGCTGATGATGTGAAATGTCACCGTATGGATGTTTGTAAAGGTGTTGCTATGTTGCATGAAAGGACGTTGAAACCAGAGCTGAAATAAAGTGGCATCATGTGGCTGAAAGTTGAAACGGTCCCAAATATGTACATTTAAGGTCAGATACCAACAAGCAAGGACACACTCATCTTAACATGAACTCTGGAATGTCGTCTGCTCCTATTATACCAATGTAAACAATACCTCTGAAAGTATCTACACACTTGAGCATACTCGCACGCACACAGCATGACTTTACATAATTGCTGTAACAATTCCAAGAGCATCAACTGCGCAGTGATGATGCAGACTCCATCTGCTTGAGTGTTTATGGGAATGGCAACATGTGCCAGCGTCCCACAGGAGTCCTCTTAAACACCCTCCTCTCTTGACTGGTCAAGTGGTTCGGTCTGGTAGCCGTGCTCCTGTAACTCCTTCATCCACCCTGAGGAAAGTTCTGATCTCACCCAGCGGGCCATAAAACAGTTTGGCGCCAGACTCTGGGCCTGCAATTTCCCTTTAACGCATCTGTCAGCAGGAAACCAAGTCCAGATTAAGAGGACAGTGGGCCATGTCTTGTTTGTTTCCATGTCATACCCTCTATTCTCTCAGCTGTTACTGTTCTTAACACTAATGCTCAGCTATGACAAAAGATGCCAGGCTCTCAACAGAACTGTCTCTTTGCCTCTCAAAAGCAGGCTATCTTGATTTGTTTGTTTTAGCAGGAAAACTATTCTGTCCTGGAATGACTCCAGTTTTGGTGGATGTTGTTTTTGTGCAGGAACAGTGGAAGATGTTTTGGTCCCCTTGCTGCAGACTTTATGTCAAGCGAAACAAAAACCTACAGTCTACTAGCAGTTTGTCAAAGAACTACTAGTCAGCTTAATTCTGAGTCACTGCTCTTGGTCTTGCTGAGAACCTGGAACTAAAGTCATGGTGGACAGTTACCAAGTATTTAAATACTTTTCTGTAAACTTAATCAAAGTATTTTCATTAAAAACTTTTACTTCAATACATTTCAAAACATAATATCATACTTTTAACTCACAAGTGTGAATCAAAACGAGACGAGTGGGATATCATTGAAGCTTGAGAGTGCATGCGAATGATGGCTTGAAAAGTAGTTATTAATTCTGAATTTTAGGATTGATTAAAGTGAATGAAAATCAAATTTACGTCGTAACTGTTAGTTGTTTGTGAACTAAATCTGCTGTAAAAGGATGAACTGTTTAAACCCAGTGTAGGAAATGCTTAAAACATAATGCATTAAACAACATCAAAATGTTTACGTAGGGCAGGGGGTATCCCCCTTGGTTTTTGCGGGGGGCACCTGCATAGGACCGAAATAACATTTCATCATTGCTGATTAAAAGGGTAAGGGGCTCTTTTTCTACTATTGTACTTTTACTTGAATAAAGTAAAAAAGTACTTAATGAAGAGGTTCTCAACTGTGGCCCTCGAGGTCCACTTTCCTGCAGAGTTTGGCAAGAGTTTGTGTACTTTATCCACCACTGACTAAAGTCCAAATGGGGCCAATTTTGAGTTTTAAGTCACTGGAAATGTAGGCTGGAGAAGTACTCCTGAGGGGGCTGAACAGAAAAAGTGCCAGAAATGCTCGTTGCCCCATAGTGCCTAAGTGGGAAGCACTGAAGGTCCCTTGTCCAAGTCATTTCTGAGCCTGCATGCATGGAGTTTGCATGTTTCCACCAATTCCCTTTAGACTCACACACCCACAATACACAAGCTGATGAAATCAGTTATTTCCAATCTGATTGGCTTGTCACTGAGCAGCTTCTGGAAAACGGAGTAAACAGATTTGTATAATTCCACCAGGAAAAGTTTGCAGCTTGCTGCATGTTGCAGTATATATTTTT